>NC_050444.1:40194975-40317424 GCF_903995425.1 Onychomys torridus | reverse complement strand
GAGGACTGGAACACACCCTCCTGAACTGTAAAGTTTGGAGGATGATTCTTAAGCAACCTCTCCCTTACCAGCCAGACCTTCCCTTCTGAATTTACATTCTGTCAGGACCCAGCACCCCTGAAGCTAGGCCCTGTTGTCATTGCTTGTGCTCTGGCTTGGTGCCCCAGCCACACTGGGTGCTCGGGTAGTGCCGGCTATCTTGACCCATCCCAGTAAACAATACAGCGCACAGCACCTTCTTTGCAAGAACACACCAGTAGCTGCTCCTCTGCTCGACCAAATTTAACACATCCACTTTTTCCCAAAGGCCATGTCATTTACTGTTTCATTCTTTGCAAGGACTGCCAGAAACGTCAAAGACAAATTTGCTTTTCCTCAAACTATTAAGCACAGAGGGGCCAGAGAGAAGGCAGTGAAGAGCACTTGCTGCTCTCAGAGAAGATGGGCATTTGGTTCCCAGCACTCACATGAGGCTGCTCACACCCGCATGTAACTCCAGCTCCAGGGGTTCTTAAGCCCTCTCCTGGCCTCCCAGGATGCCTGTACTTCTATGCATAGAGTCACACTGACATACACGTAACTTAAAATAAATATTTTTAATTAAGCATAGCATCATCATATGACATTAATTTCACTTCTGGGTTGTATACTTAAAGTACTGTAAGCAAGGACTCAAGCAGGTATTTGCACAGTCATTGTGGCTCCGAACACAGTATTGGAAAGGTAGAACTAGCCAAGTGTCCATCAGCGGGTGGATGGACATTTGGTACATACCCACGATGGAACATTAGTGAGCCTTATAAAGGAATGCCGTTCTAACATGTGCTACAATATGGATGAACTTGGAGGAATGTATGCCAAGAGAAACATGGAGGACAAAAATAAGATAGACACTGTGTAATCCTGCTGGCATGAGGCACCAACACTGGTCAGATTCACAAAAGAAAGTAGAATGGCAGCTGCCAGACGCTGGAGGCAGAGGAAGCAGTAGATGGGGGGGGGGGGGTGATTGTTTACAGGTAGCAGGTACAGAGTGTCAGTTTTGTGGGATGTAAGGCTTATAGAGACAGACAGCAAAGTGACTGTTGTACAGAATCACCAGTCAAGACCTCTGTACTTTGAAAATCAAAATGACCAATTCTGTATTATACATATTCCATCGAAATAAAATTTGTTGGCATTGTGACTGAATGCTAACAAATGTAAAAATCTTTTAGAATGTATACTATATAATTACATCATTATTGGCTTTCTTTATTCTACTACACTTACATTTTCCTCACTAGATTTTTTTATATCCTATATTTTCATATGTGAATTTATGAACCATGATTTTTTTTTTTTACACAACAGGAAGGATTTGAATAGTAGAATATACTCAGACTGGCATGGCAAAGCCATTGGATTCTGTGTCACAAGGAAATATGTTTCTGAAACATATTGGTGGTGCTGTGAGCCTGTCACATATGGCTACTCCTCCTTGGGTGCCCTATAGGCTTTACCGCTTTTCTGAGACTTTCCCCAGCCTTGGGTACCTTTATACCAAACCCCTGGCCACAAGTCCTGGCCTTATGGGAATGCAACCTTCACAGCTTCCTGGATCCCACGCTTTGAAAGACTTCTCACTGATTCCATGTCCTTGGTCTTTTCTGCTATCTAACACTAAAAGTTTTTAAACAACTTTTAAACCAAGCGCCCACTGTGTTTTTCACACTGCCTCATAAATTGTGTTGCTCATCTTGCCCTCGGTGAACTAAAAGCATCTTTGCAGAAATCAGCCTGTTTTATTTCTATCAGATCCCCAGCCTAAACCATGCTCCATAGGCTGTGTTGTAGGGTTTCCTAATACAGAGTCAGCCTTCCACATCCATGGCTTCTGCATGTGTGAGTTCATACAATCACAGACAGAAAACATTTCAAAAGAAAAAGCCACAACCATAGCAAAGTTGTGCAGGCTTTCTTCTTGTCACAAATCTATAAACAAAGCAGTATAATAGTTATTCAATAGCATTTATAGTGTATCAGGCAACATAATCTAGAGGTTACTTTAAATGCACAGGAGATGTGCTTTGATTATATGTAAATACTATGCCTTTTTTTATAAGGGACTTAAGCATCCGTGGAGTGTGGCACCCAGTTAGAATTACACTCGGAACCAATCCCCCTGGATATCACAGGTCACCTATATTGACTGAAATCACATTAAGTCTCTATCTCAAAGAATTAAAGTTTCCTTCTTCAAAATCACTGAATCAAACCCACTCCAGACAGTGCTCCCAAAGCAGGAAGGCCAGGCTGAGCATGGGAAGGAGCCTCATAAGTGCAGGCAGGAGCTAAGAGGACACCGTGTCCTTGGTCTTTCTAGGCTAGAGTCCATATATGGAAATCACTTTGACCATGAGAACATGACATGTCTAACACCCACAGCCCACATCACCATAGACCAGGTCACATTCACAAGAAAGAACCATATGAAAATTATCCCATAGTGCCATCATGAACACCACTTTTAAACTCCACAGAGTACAAATGACTCTGTACAGTAACCTAAAATTTTAATTTGAAAAGTTAACAACAACAACAAAATCTCTCCAGAGATACCATTTTCAAAGCCTCTGTGGGTGGTACGGACTAACCATCCACTCTTTCCCACTTCCCTGGGAGGTAAGATTCTAAGTGGCTTCTCACTGTAGCTACAGAGACGCAGAGAATGAAGAGTTCTTGAGGAGCAATGTGAGGAAGGTGTGTGCTAGGAAGGGAAGTTGAAGAGCAACTGTTGCCAGGTCCTGCCAGCTCAGCCCACTTCACGTTCAAGGCTTGCACGCCGTCAGGTTTACAGCAAAAGCTGTCCAAACGCTGACATCTTCCATGTTCTTATTTCTCCAAACCCAGCAAAATGTCAAGAAATTTCAACCAAAGAATGGGCCACATGGCAGAAGAGTTTGTCATTTAATTTCTATTTTCATGGGCGTCAGAGAACGAACAAATCAGACATTAATTGAGACAAGGAAGAGGGAAGAAGTGGGGAACTGGGTGTGGGGCCAGAAGGGGACCCAGGAGGGCCCAGGCCAGCATTCTTTCTTTTGCAACTCACACTGAGCCACCCCCCCACCCACATGCTCACTCTGTTCCTAAACAGCATCTTCATAATTAAGATTCTCTGAGACTGGCAGGCTCCAAGATCAACAGCACCATCCACATATTCACTATTCCACTGGCACGGCCAACAATTCGAATATTAAAGTCAAAGCAGTAACACGCTGCCATGTCTTTTGTATACAGACAGCTTGAAGCTGCATCCAAGTTTGGCACCAAAAGGCCAAGTCCCATATTTTCAGCCACCCACACGCCAAAACCCTATAATAACCACAGATTCTAGATGTAAGATTTTTTCAGACGCTCGCAGCAAAGGAAAACTGTAATAGTCATGTTTCTTCATGTGCTTCTTTTTCTAACAGAGCAGTTTCTCAACTTGAGAAACTCGTGGAAGTAGGAAATGAGAACAAAGGGTGCTTTGGAGGACATTTTCACCAGATGTCAAGTGGCGCTCTATTTATTTAAACAGAAAGCCCCACTTTGTACATTTGGTTCACTCTATGGTATGGGCTCCATAACAAGTATTTTTTTAATCAGTAAAAAGCTGCCATGAGCGTGCTTAAGTTACAATAGGGCGTCGGGAATGTCTGTCGGCTGAGACAGAGCGTTGCTCTTTTTGCTTTGGGTTGAAATGTAAACTCCCTCTCCCACCCTCCTTCTATACTAGAGGAGACGTTACAGCAAAAGTTCTTCCCAGACTGATAAATAACTGCATGTGCCAAAAGTAGAAACAAAGGGTCTCAGTCTTGCTGCACTTTGAAAGGTAGGTATTTAAAGCTGGAAAGTGCCCTTCCATGTGATTGGGCTCCTGGTGCATGAATGGGCCATCAGAACCTGAATTCTGAGAGCTTATGATGCACCTGCAATTAGAGGGGGCAAAAAAATGCTAACCTGAAACTTCTCTGAGCTTCTGCAAATAAGCAGAGTGTTGGGGGTTTATTTTTTCCTGCATCAGAAATGTCTTGGCATCCAGAATTCTGCTCAACAGAGAATGTACTTCAGTCAGATCCATTGAGGGTTGCTCCGCCTGTCAGAAATGAGCCCCCTTCCTACTGACAAGGCAGAGGCTGTTGGGACAGAGAAGACAGACTCACTTGCTCATGTTAGAAATAGACAAAAATGTTTCAGAGATGAGCAAACAGAGCACACATACTCCCAGACTATCAACCATCAACTCAGGTTCTGCAGAGCACAGAGCAGCATGCCAGAAACAATGAATGAGGCAGCGTGTTGATAATTTGAACAAGCACAAAAGAAACAAGAGAGTTTGGAGTAATTTGAAGACCGTGGTAGAAGACAAAGCCTTTTAACTATGGAACAATCTAAATACAAATGCAGGAGGCATTAGGAAAGTCCCAACAGCCCTGGCTGTCTAATAAGGGGACTCCTAGCTGGACTTCAACAGACTAGCACTGAGGCACACTCCATTCCCCCAATGGATGGTCCCATACCAATGCAACATATGGACAGCAATAATTGGATTCAGTAGTAGTTTTTCAAAGACATAAAAATGAAAGAGGAGAGTTAGAGGAAGGGAGGGTGTGGGTGACATGATTAAGATGCACTGTACATATCTATGAAATTTTAAAAAGATTCAAAAGAGAAAAATTAGTATCTGGAAGAAAAAATGGAAAAGAATGGAGCAGACAGAAATTAAGTCGAAAACATGAAAAACAGGTTAGAAAATATGAAAGGATAATGGCAAGATGCAAGGTTAGCTCTAAACGTTTTGATCTCAACTGCCACAGAAACAAAGAGCGTGGAGAGTGAGGGAAGAAAGTAGCAATCAAAGGGTTTCCTAAAACTGTTGCAAGATGCTCATTTTAGATTCAGGATCACCGAAAAGAAAACACACAAACTTACACACAGATAGCGGGGGAAGTGGTACAACTCCGAAACACTAAAAGTCCCTGAGTATCCTGCAGCCAGATTCTCAAGAGCAACCAGAGGCTAGAGGCAGATCTCATTACCAAAAATGGTACGTGAGATGGGCAGGAACTAATTTTCTCAGCTCGCACAACGATCCACAGACAAACAAAATGATTGGCAAAGCCATCTTGGCACACTGAATGACTTTGCATGAACAATCCTAACTAAAAATACCTAAAGGTTGCATTTGAGAAAAGCAAGGGTTGAATGGTGAGAACACTCACGATGGATGCCCATGGAGAAATCTAAGGAACATTGTCTAAGCATCAGAAATACTGCTCTCTGCAGTCTGGCAACTAATATCAAACATAGAACTAAAGTCATCACACTCGTTTGAAAGAAGAAGGCATGGAGGTGCCAAGCCACACCTGCAGTGGGAAGAGCATGACCACTGGTTGTCCATGGGGTTTGAACTCAGTCTGACGGTCCATCTCTACTGCAGGGGAGCCTGGAATAAAGAGAGCACTAGCCCGAGCAGAACACAGCCTCTGCCACAGCCTGCCCTCCCTGTTACCTGTTTTAGTTTTCTTTTTATCTTTTTGAAAATTTTTATTATTTTGAAAGAGGTTTTCATACAATATATTTTGATCATATTCTTTCACTCCTACCTACCTAACCCCACACTCATCCTCTCCCTCTCCTCTCCTCTCCTCTCCTCTCCTCTCCTCTCCTCTCCTCTCTCTCCTCTTAAAAAAAAAAAAATTTAATAGCAGCTGTATTGAGAAATTGTTAATAGACCATGAAAGCACCCTTTTGACATGTATAATTTGGACTGGTGAGAGAGAGCTATGTAGACCAAAGGTGCCTGCGACCAAGCCTAACTACTTGAATTTGATTCCAGGACCCACGGGTGGGGAGAAAAGGAAAAAACTGACTCCCACAAGTTGCTCTCTCTCTGTCTCTGTCTCCTCTGTCTCTCTCCTCTCTCTCCATACACACCACACACACACACACACACACACACACACACACACACACACTCTAAACATATAAAATTACGTATGTAATTCAAAGGCTTATAGCATATTCACAAAGTTTTGTAAATATCACCACTAATTTAAGTCCCTTACCTGTCAGAATCCCCTTTGTTCTCTCCCTCATGCCCTCAAAATCACTAATCTATTTTCTGGCTTTATAGATTTGTCTAATAAACACTTCATATAATTACATATATATTTGATGCGATATGTTGCCTTCTTTCTTGCTGTTTTAGTTATGATATTTTTGAGATTTATATATTAAGGGTATGGCACCACCACTTCATTTATTTTAATGAGCAAAAAAATTCAGTGCTAGGTAGGCCACATTTATGTATCATGGTATTACTTACTGAGTATTGGAGTGGTGCTGTTTTCTGCCATGTATAATGTAGTGGTGAATATTCAAATATAAGTTTTGTTCTGTCATCTATTTCCTGTTCTCCTGTGTAGTACATACCTGGCAGTGAAATTACCAAGTCACAAGGTAATTGTTCTTAATGTTGAAGAACTATAACACTGTTTCCCAAAGTTGTGATGATATTTTATACTCTAATCTGCACTATTTTAAGTACCGAATTCTCCAACATTCTTGTCAACACTGGTTGTTTTCTATTTTATTTGGCCCATCTTAGTGAGTGTGGAATAGTACTCTAGTGATAATGACACAGAGAATCTTCAATCTTCTTTGGAGAACTGTTTTATTCGATCCATTTGCCCACTTTTAAATTGGATTGTCTATATTTTATGTTTATTGATAAGTTTTTGCTATCTGTATTCTGGTAACTAAATATCAAACAGAGAAGTTTGGATCCAGTTACTGAAGTGGAAACATACAGCCTCTTCACAATGAGAAAGTGTTTAATGCTCCCATTTTTGCTTAAATTTATTTGTAGATTCAGGACAATTCCAATGAAATGTCCATGGTTTTGTGTGCATGGTTATAAACAGATATTTGACAACGCAACTGAAAATTTTAGATAAAAGATTAATGGACAAGAAAAAGTCTTCCACAAAACAACAAAAGAATGGGTTTGCCTTGACAAGTACAAAGCTTAATAAAGATATTCAGATGTTAGTGGGGTAATGAAGATGCAGACAGGGATAAGCAAAAACGGATCATAAGAAGAGAGTACAAATAAAGCCACATACCCGCAGTTTTGCACCTAGTTCTGTGGGTCCATCAGGGTCAGATTCCATTCTGAAACAAAAATTAAGTCTTTATACCATACAAAAATAGGGGAAAATGAGGATGATCATAAATTTAAATGCAAAAGGCAAAACCTTTTAGGAAAGCAGAGGATAGAAACTCCATTTATTTTCTTGCTTGCTTGCCCACCCCAGCTTGTGGTTTTAGAGCACACAGTGAGAATTCTGACTGGACGCAGCACGAGGATTTTCAGAAGCCATCCTGGCCTTGGCCTCATCCACTCTCTGGGTGTCAGAGTGCCTCATTCCAGAGAGTCCCACAAACAGCATGCTAAACTCTTAAACTCTAAAGGACTCGTATTGGGCATGTGACAGTACAGGTCACAGAAGAAAAGTATCTTTGAAGCCACCAAAAGAGTAGGTAGAGGGATCTTCAGTAAGATTTACACGGTTTTTCTTTTGTTTTGTTTTGTTTTATAATAGACCACTGTGGGCCAGGAGACTGTAGGAAAACATTTTAGAATGTTTTTTTTATAAAAAAAAAAAAAAAAGGAAAAAGAAAAAAAAAAAGAACTCTATCCAGCAAAACAGTTCCTTCAGAATAAAAAAAAAAAAAAACATTTCCTGGAAAACGAAAGTTTAAGGTATCTGGTGCTTCTGCATCTCCCCTGCAAGAAATGTATAGTCCTCAAGGCTAAAATGACACCAGATAGTAATTTAAAGTTAAGGAGATGGGATAAAGAGAGAGGAGGTAATGTACTAGAGGCTGTAAGGGGCTGAAGTGAAAGGAAATAGGTTGGGCCAAGGGCAGACACCTTTAATCCCAGCACTCCAGAGGCGGGTGGATCTGAGTTCAAGGCCATTGTGGTCTACTTAGAAGATTCCCATGGACAGCTGGAGTTAAGGGTAGGGTATTGCTGGGCTTCTTCTGTATGGAGTGATAAAGTACTGGTGTTTACTACAAAAACAGTATATTGCCACTTGTATACTTTTGTTCAAAGCAACAAATCTTAGGTTTTCTAATTTGGAATTTGTGTATGGTGTGTGGGCATGTATGATGGTCAAAGGACAATTTGCAGTACTTGGTTCTCTCCACTCACCATATGGGTTCCAGGAATTGAAATTCAGGTCTCCAGGTTTGGTGGCAAGTGTCTTTGCCCATTGACCCCATCTCACCAGCTCCTGGAGTGTATGTATTTTTTGACAATAATCTGTGTTTAGCCTGAACGTAGTTTGGTATTGTCTCAAAAAGAATGTGTAAAGCGGGGGTGGTGATGGCATATGCTTTTGGTACCAGGACGTGGGAGACAGGCAGATCTGAGTTTTGAGGCCAACCTGATCTATACAGAGCAAGTTCGAGGATGGCCAGAGTCATACAGAGAAACCCTGTCTCAAACAAACAAACAAACAAACAAACAAACAAAAGTATAAGCTTTCACTAGTTTATGTGGATATTCTAATA
Organism: Onychomys torridus; assembly: GCF_903995425.1. Taxonomy (NCBI): domain Eukaryota; kingdom Metazoa; phylum Chordata; class Mammalia; order Rodentia; family Cricetidae; genus Onychomys; species Onychomys torridus. Next base: position 40,308,811 of record NC_050444.1, on the reverse strand, counting down.
TCAAGTTGGTCTTGCTTGTACTTTTCAATCATGCCATTTTTTATCATCTTGTTGCATTTGAACTTATCAATATTTCTCACCAAGGATTTTTCTTTGTATTCATAAGAGTAGTGTTGACTTGTAATTTTCTTCTTATACTTTGTGAGAGTGACATTATATCCATAGGGCTTTCAAGAAAAAAAAAAGAAATCGACATTATTTCAAGGTGGAGAGTCATCTGATGGTATTATGGTAAAACACATACCAAAATGATAGTGAACATCCTCATGAACCCTAGGGATATCCATGTTCATTATGAACCACACTAGCTGATTCAGGTCCATAATTTATCTCAAAAATCCTGGAAACTAGTAAGAAACAATTCAAAAGAAAATGAGATAAAACACTTGAAGAAGCCCATCACTGTAATAAGATGAATAACCAAAAATATATGAAAAGTGTTCCAACTCGTAGAGAAAACACATGCTGAAACCACATGAAATGCCATTTCTACTCACCAGCACTGCAAAGGCTTGGAGTCTGACAAAATCCAGAATATGGAGAAATAGGGCCTTAATTAATGTAACTACTGTAAGAATCATGAAATTAGCTGATCAAATCAAAAATGACTATAAAGTCCCCCTCAGATTTATGTTGCTTGAGAAATCATTGTGGTGTTCACGTAACTATAAGTACTGGAAAACTAAAACAGATGCAAAGTCAGTCAAATATAGACCAAACACATCAACCAGGCTATGTGTACATGAGCACATACCTGGTGCAGCCGAGATTAATAAACAGCAAGACACACAAGAGCAAAGGTTACTCTGCAGAGCCCAGCACTAAGTGAAATGATGAAACTCAAAACAAGCATGAACTAGATGGCTGTGTTTTGTTGATATTCAAAAACACACAAAATTTAGCAATATCTTACTAAAGTATGCAAGAATATATGGAAAGACATAAAGAAAAGCAATTTAATGGAATCAGAAAAATCTGAAGAATGATAAGCTCTGACTTTGTAAGAGCCATGCCAGCACCCAACTGGACTAAAAGGTGAGTCTTTATCCTCATACCCAAACACCCCAGTCACTAGGCTTTGGGCCCAGGGGCACAACCCTGTGCCCCTACACCCCCACCCATTGTAGTTCCAGCTTCAGGCCAGTTGGCAGGCAGACCTCCTGCACACATGACAGACTACCACCATCCCCATCAGACCCTGTAGCCCAAGCCCCAACTCCCCCAAATCCCACCCACCTCAGAGTCCTGCAACTGTTTCCTGAGACAGAGTCTGCCAGCACCCAACTGGAGTAAGAGGCCAATTGGCAGGCAGACCTGCGGACAGGTCAGACTACCACCATCTACCACACGGGAAGACTGCAGCTACTCCCTGAGACAGAGCCTACTAGTGCTAGTTGGACTAAGAGCTGCTCCCTAAGACAAAGAGTCCATCAGCATTGACTAGACCAAGAGCTCCCACTGGATCAAGAGTATCAATCAGACAAGAGAGGCTCCCTCAGACACAGACACAACTTGCACCAAGTGGAGAAAGAGATAGGAGGATCCTGGTGCAAAACTACAGTCAATAACATAAAACCAATATGGCTCCATCAGAACCTACATCATCAAGACCTGAACATCCAACACAGAAGAAACAGAAGATATCTACCATAAAAATGACTTTAAGAAGATATTAGAGAGCTTAAAAGAGGAATGAAAAATTCCCTTAAAGAAATCGAGGAAAAGTCAAACAAAAAATTGGAAGAAATCAGTAAATCCTTTGAAAGCCAAGAGAAAGCATTAAACAAGTGAGGGAAACAATTCAAGATTTCAAAACTGAAATTGAGTCAACAAAGAAGACACAAACTGAGGTAATGCTGGAAGTGGAAAAATCTGAGTAAACAAACAGGAAATACAGATGTAAGCATAACCAACAGAATGCAAGAGATGGAAGAGCTGATCTCTGGTGTTGAGATACAGTAGAAGAAAAAAGGTTCATCAGTCAAAGAAAACACTAAAGCCAACAAAGTAATAACCCAAAATGTCCAGAAAATTTGGGACACCATGAAAAGACCAAACCTAAGAATAATAGGGATAGAGGAAGGAGAAGAACATCAACTCAAAGGCACATAAAATATATTCAACAGAATCATAGAAGAAAACATTCCCAACCTAAAGAAGGAAATGCCTATAAAAATACAAGAAGGTTACAGAACACCAAATAGACTGGATCCAAAAAAAAGTCCCCTTGCTACATAATAACCAAACCACTAAACATACAGAATAAAGAAAAAATATTAAGAGCTGCAAAGGAAAAAGTTCAAGTAACATATAAAGACAGAGCCTATAAGAATAACACCTGAATTCTCAATGGAGACTCTAAAAGCCAGAAGGTCCTGGACAGATGTTAGGCAGATACTAAGAGACCCATGGATGCCAACCCAGACTATTATACCCAGCAAAACTCTCAATCAACATAAATGGAGTAAACAAAATATCCTATGATAAAACCAGATTTAAAAAATATCTCTCCACAAATCCAGCCCTACAGAAAGCACTTGAAGGAAAAATCCAACCTAAGGGATACACCCATGAAAACACAGGCAATAGATAGTCTCATACCAACAATACCAAAGAAGGGAAACATACAACACTACCACCAAAATAATAGGAATTAACAATAACTGGTCATTAATACCCATCAATATAAATGGTCTCAATTCACCAGGCTAACAGAATGGATACAAAAATAAGATCCATCCATTTGCTACATACAAGAAACACACCTCAACTTCAAAGACAGACACCACCTCAGAATAAAAAGCTGGGAAAAGACATTCCAATCAAATGGATTTAAGAAGCAGGCTGGTGTAACTATCCTAATATCTAATCAAGTAGACTTCAAACTAAAATCAACTGAAAGAGATCAGGAAGGACACTACATATTTATCACAGGGAAAATCTGACAAGATGAAGTCTCAATTCTAAATATTTATGCCTCAAATTCAAGGGCACCAACATTCATAAAAGAAACATTACTAAAGCTTAAATTGCACATCAAATCCCATACACTAGTAGTGGGAGACTTCAACACCCCACTCTCACCAATGGACAGGTCTGCCAGACAGGGAACTAACAGAAATTATGATTCAAATAGACTTAATAGATATCTACAGAATATCCACCCTAACACAAAAGAATATACCTTCTTTTCAGCTCCTGATGGAACCTTCTCCAAAATTGACCACATGCTTAGTCACAAAGCAAATCTTAACAGATACAAAAAAAAAATTGAAATAACCTCCCATGTCTTGTCAGACTACCATGGCTTAAAGTTAGATTTCAATAACAACAAAAATTACAGAAAGCCTACAATCTCATGGAAACCGAATAATGCCAAATTGAATCACCAATGGGTCAAGGAAGAAATAAAGAAAGAAATTAAAGATTTCCTAGAATTCAATGAAAACAAACATACAACATACCCAAACTTACAGGACACCATGAAAGCAGTGCTAAGAGGAAAACTCATAGCACTAAATGCCCACATAAAGAAGTTGGAGAAATCTCACACTAGTGACTCAACAGCACAACTGAAAGCTCTAGAACAAGAAGAAGCAAACTCACCAAGGAAAAACAGATGCCAGGAAATAATCAAATTGAGGTCTGAAATCAATAAAATAGAAACAAAGAGAACAATGCAAAGAATCAATGAAACAAAGAGTTGGTTCTTTGAGAAAATCAACAAGATAGATAAGCCCTTATCCAAATTAACCAAAAAGCAGAGAGAGAACATCCAAATTAACAAAATCACAAATGAAAAGGAGGACATAACAAAAGACAATGAGAAAATCCAGAGAATCATCATACTTCAAAAACCTGTACTCCACAAAATTGGAAAATCTGAAAGAAATGGACAATTTTCTGGATAGGTACCCCATATCAAAGTTAAATCAAGACCAGATAAACTATTTAAATAGACCAATAACCCCTAAGGAAATAGAAATGGTCATTAAAAGTCTCCCAACCAAAAAAAGCCCAGGACCAGATGGTTTCAGCACAGAATTCTACCAGATTTTCAAAGAAGAGCAAATACCAATACTCTTCAAATTGTTCCACACTATAGGAACAGAAGGAACATTACCAAATTCTTTTTATGAGGCTATAGTTACTCTGATACTCAAACCACACAAAGATGCAACAAAGAAAGAGAATTACAGACCAATCTCCCTCATGAACATTAATGCAAAAATCGTCAATAAAATACTGGCTACCCAAATCCAGGAACACATCAAAAAAATTATCCACCATGACCAAGTAGGCTTCAACCCAGGGATGCAAGGATGGTTCAACATATGGAAATCTGTCAATATAATACACCATATAAACAAACTGAAAGAAAAAACACACATGATCATCTCATTGGATGCTGGAAAAGCCTTTGACAAAATCCAACACCCCTTCATGATAAAAGTTTTATAGAGATCAGGAATACAAGGAACATACCTAAACATAATAAAGGCAATTTACAGCAATCCAACAGCCAACATCAAATTAAATGGAGAGAAACTCAAAACGATTCCACTAAAATCAGGAACAAAGCAAGGCTGTCCCCTCTCCCGATACTTATTCAACATAGTACTGGAAGTTCTAGCTAGAGTAATAAGACAACAAAAGGAAGTTAAGGGGATACAAATTGGAAAGGAAGAAGTCAAACCTTCACTATTTGCAGATGATATGATAGTATACATAAGTGACCCCCAAAATTTTACCAGGGACTCCTACAGCTGATAAACACCTTCAGTAATGTGTCAAGATACAAGATTAACCAAAAAATATCAATAGCCCTGCTATATACAAATTTAAAATGGGCTGAGAAAGAAATCAGAGAAATATCACCCTTTACAATAACCAAAAATAATATAAAATACCTTGGGGTAACTCAAACTGAGCAAGTGAAAGACATGTATGATAAGAACTTTAAGTCTCTGAAGAAAGAAATTGAAGAAGATATCAGAAAAATGGAAAGATCTCCCATGCTCATGGATAGGAAGAATCAACAAAGTAAAAAATGACAATCCTACCAAAAGCAATATACAGATTCAATGCAATCCCCCTCAAAATCCCAACACAATTCTTCACAGACTTGGAAAGAACAATACTTAACTTTATATGGAAAAACAAAAACCTAGGAGAGCTAAAAGATTCCTGTATAATAAAGCAATCTCTGGAGGCATCATGATCCCTGACCTCTACTATAAAGCTATAGTAATAAAAACACCTTGGCACTGGCAAAAAAACTAACATGTGGACCAATGGAATCGAATTGAAGACCCTGACATTAATTAATCCACATACTAATGAACATATGATTTTCGACAAAGAAGCCAAAACTGTACCATGGAAAAAAGAAAGCATCTTCAACAAATGATATTGGCATAACTAGATGTCAACATGCAGAAGATTGCAAATAGATCCATATCTGTTGCTATGCACAAAACTCAAGTCCAAGTGGATCAAAGACCTCAACATAAATCCAGTTACACTGAACTTGATAGAAGAAAAAGTAGGAAGTAGTCTGGAACAAATTGGCATGGGAGACCACTTCCTAAATATAACACCAGTAGCACAGACACTGAGAGCAACAATTAATAAATGGTACCTCCTGAAACTGAGAAACTTTTGTAGAGCAAAGGACACAATCAATAAGACCAAAACAACAGCCTACAGAATGGGAAAAGACCTTCACCAACCTCACATCTGACAGAGGGCTGATCTCCAAAATATATAAAGAACTCAAAAAGCTAGACATCAAAATACTGAACAATCCAATTAAAAACTTGGCTACAGAGTTTAACGGAGAGTTCTCAAAAGAAGAATCTCAAATGGCTGAAAGGCATTTAAGGAGTTGCTCAATATCCTTAGTCATCAGGGAAATGCAAATCAAAACAACTCTGAGATACCATCTTAAACCTGTCAGAATGGCTTAGATCAGAAACACTGAAGACAGCTTATGTTGGAGAGGATGTGAAGCAAGGGGAACACTTCTCTGCTGTTGGTGGGAATGTAAACTTGTACAGCCACTCTGGAAATCAGTATGGCGGGAATAAGTCTTCCTCAAGACCCAGTTATACCACTCTTGGGCATATACCCAAGGAATGCTCAATCTTACCACAAGGACACATGTTCAACTATGTTCATATCAGCATTATTTGTAATAGCAAGAACCTTGAAACAAAATGGATGTCCCTCAATTGAAGAATGGGTAAAGAAAGTATAGCACATATACACAATGGAGTACTACTCAGCAGTAAAAAACAATATCATGAAATTTGCAGGCAAATGGATGGAACTAGAAAATATCATCTTGAGTGAGGGAACCCAGAGTCAGAAGGACAAACATAGTATCTACTCACTCATAAGTGGATACTAAATGTGAGGGAAGGGATGCCAGACTGCAACCCACAACTCCAGAAAGGCTAGCTAACAGGGAAAGACCCTAGGAGGGACACATGGATGACCCTGTGAAGAAGTGGATGAGATCTACATGAATGGACTGGGTGTTGGGCAGGGGAGTAGCAGAGGGCAAGGAGAAGGGGGTGAGAACATAGGGAAATGGGGGGGTGAAGCTGGAACAGGGGACAGAGTGGGAGGGCAGGGAGGAAGATACCATGATAGATGAGGACATCATGGGAATAGGAAGAGGCAGTATGCTTGGGAGGCTCTTGGGAATCCACAAGGTTGACCCCACCTTGTTCTGTTGGCAGTGGTCCAGAGGGTGCCTGGACCGGTCTACTCTGGTGACCAGCATGGTAAATAACCTAACTGTCATCATAGAGCCTTTGTCCAGTGACTGATGGAGGCAGATACAGAGATCCATGGCCAGGCACCATGCTGAGCTCGGGGAGTCCAACTGATGAGAGAGAGGAGGGATTCTGCAGGCAAGGGATATAGAGATCATGATGGAAGGATGTACAGAGATGACCGGCCACACTAGTGGAAGCCCATGAACTGTGGACTGGTGGCTGTGGAGCCCCCATGGGACTAGACTAGTCCCTCTGGATACAGAAGGCAGTTGTTTGGCTTGAACTGTTTGGGGGGGGGGGCACCCAGGCAGGGGGATCGGGACCTGTTCCTGGTCTGTGGGCAGGCTTCTGGAATCCTATGCCTGTGGTGTGACACCTTGCACAGCCTTGGTGCAGTGGGAAGGGGCTTGGACCTGCCTAGGCTCAGTGTGCTGGGCTCTGCTGACTCCCCATGGGAGACCTTGATTTGGGGGATGTGGGGATGCGGGGTAGCTTGGTTAAGAGGACTGAGGAGTGGGAGGAGGAAGGAGGGGGATCTGTGGATAGTATGTAGAGTGAGTAGAAAATTTCTTAATAAAGAAAAAATGGAAATAAATAAATAAATATAAATGAATGAATGAATGAATAAATAAATAAATAAATAAATAAATAAATAATAGAAATGATGTTCCTCTGCAGGGGCTAAGGCAGGCATATATACATTCTCTATACCATTTGTAAAGGGTGTGTGTGTGTGCTCATACATGTGATTAATATATAATAGATTAATATAATAAGAATATAATACATATTTTCTCTTTTATGCAATCCATATTGAACTAATACTACTCCATCAAAACACCTGCTATCACAACCACCAATCACCGACCCCCAGGCACGCAGTAAAGCCCTAAAGCATTGGCTTCATTCTCTGTATTTGGAGCACACACAGCTTAACCACAATGTAATTCCGTGAGCATCTCTTGACATAACTTTTGTCAGAAATGCTCTGGCTTCTCAGTTCTGGTCATTTAAAATTTAGAAGAAGGCAAGGTGTCGTCGCAGACTCATTTAGGATAAGGCTCTGCCAGCCGTGCTCTTGATGTTCCTCCTTACATCCTTAGTGTCAAACACTGAAACTGAGAGCCATTCCAAAAGAAGTTAGAGGCAATTAACTATGGGCCAGTCAGATCTAAAGAGAGCGGAGGGATTAGCTTGGACATGGAAAATGACTGCCATTCCTCCAGCAATCTGTTGATAAAGGTACCGCAAAGGGCCTAGCAACGACAAATGGCCTCAAACCATCCTCTGTCTTCAGTCAAGCCAGACTCCTAAGTCCCAGAGTAAGGGTGGTTCCAGTGTTGGAAGTTAGACGAAATTCTTCCACAGCCTATTTTCATGGTGTGAATATGACTGTCTCCTGGGGCTCACATACTGAGCTTTTGATTGGTTTGGGGGGAAGTGCTTGTATCCCCATTGTTAATCCCTCAATGGATTCATAGTATCTTGGTATTGTTATGATGTGTATAAGGTGCAAATCAGGGCCTATCTGGAAAAAGTAGGTCACTGGAGACATATCCTTGACAACTGGATCTCAATCTCCACCCCATTCACGGGCTACCATGATGTAAAGCGCTCCCTCCAGCATATTTCCCTGCCGCCTTAATGTTCTACCAGTAGCATAGGACCGAGCAACCATCAACTGAAACCATGACCCCAAGTAACCGTTTCCTTTCTTAAGCTGGTTACATAAATGATTTTCCCCAGTAAGTCTGACTAATATGGCCACTGTATCCTTCTCTGAATACCCATGGCAATAAAGCCAAAATTTCTCAGTGAAAATTGACAGGATGGAGAAGGGAGGCCAGAGGGGGGACGTTCCATCCCACCATGAACATCTGTGTGGTCTTGGGACACATCTTAGAGCTAGTCTGGGCATTAATGAGTCACTATATTAAGCACTGGTCACATGGTAGATGCTCCCCAAAAGGCAGCTGTTTTCTCCAAGCATAGTCTGCCATGGCAAACAAAGCCTCCACCCCACTGTACCAAATATCTAAGGTACAGTTAGCACCCATGATTATCAAGGGAGCTAATTTAAAGGCTACCTAAATACCTGAGCTTACTGCTAGGACTATTTTATGTCTCTGAAAACCGCTTCCTGAGCATAGAGCTTAGAACAGCTGTATGCACCGACCTCCAATCATCAGAAATTCCCCGTTGGCCTGAAAACGCTTGTGAGAAAAAGAAGAAGTGAAGGAGGAGTAAAAGTGCTTGAGATAAGTGTGGCACCCGGACACAGAGACGCTGTCTGAAATCTATCTACCTGTTCGAAAGGTGTTGTAAAGATGTTTGGATTCTTTTGTTCTAATTTTGTGTTGTTAAATATAGATAACATTTTGACAATCTGGGAAATGGAGAACTGTTTTTATGAAACTTTGTTGTTGCTAAAAATAGATTCTGATAAACACAGAAACAAAGAACCATTTTCAGCCTGTTGTTGGTGACTGTGACTATGGGGCTCTGCATTTTCCTTTGTAGAATATTAAATGACATGAAAACATTAATTCTTGCCCCCTAAGAGTTTATATTCAAGGATATTTCATTCATTTGGGAGAAAATAATTATCTCATTTCGAAAATAGTAGGCAGATGGCTTAATCCACTGGGTTTAGTTTCAAACAAACAAACAAAATATTTTTGAGGTGTAGGAAAACTAAGAGAAACAGATAAAAACATGTCAAGAGTTTTACATATAATTCAGCTGTATGGAAACATTCAGTATTAAGTGTTAAATATGCACAATATTTAAACATTTATCATCAGTTTAATATAATTCTCTAGTTCCTGAAAGACCCCCATCAAATTCAGGAAGTATTTTTCCAATAGCTACAATGAGGCTGGTTGCTACACTAAAATTTTATCATTATATTGCCTTGCCTGGTATTTATTAAACACTCACCTTGTGCTCAACAAAATTCTAAGGAACAAACAAAGGTTTGATGATGTAAACTTCCTGTCCATTAGTGAAGCCAGTGGAGATGGGGAATTTGTAAATCTGGACTTAGAAGAGTGGTTTGTCCATTGCTTTAACCTCACAAAGAAAAGTGCAGAGGCAATGTGAGAATGCTTGCCTGCCAAACACACAGGGAGACTGCCAGGTGGGTTATAGGAGTCTCTGTGTAGACTGGAGCCCTCCCAAAAGTCTGCCCACAACTTCAGATCCTAAGCCTAGGCATTGTACTTCTACTAACCAAAATACTATGTATTTTGAGACCCTTAGTGGATGCTTGAGATCACGAATGGTGCCAACCCCTGTCTGTACTCACTGTGATCAAGTTTGCTTTATAAATTAGGCAAGAGATGAGGAACATGGCTAGAGATGAAAAAGAATGAGTATAATAATCCACTATAATGAAAGCTACTTGAAATTTATGAATAGTTTATTTCTACAATTTTCCATTCAATATTTCCAGGGTGTGGTTAACTGTGCGTAGATGAAACCATAGAAAGAGACATTGTGAGTCAAGGGATGAATAGTATCAGTCTCACAGAGGTTGGAGCTCAAGACTGAATGATATTTACTCCATCTAGAGACAAGGATAGTAATTACTAACTGCAAGAAAGGATGCTGCAGAATGCCCTCTAAGATACAGGTAAAAAGCTGCAAGAGAAGGTACTGACAAGAGCTTCCTGTCAGGTGGCAAGCTCTTATCTTGACCAGTTCAGCTCAGATTACCTCAGCATCCAGAGGGAACTTCTGTAAACATAAACATATTGACATCACTTGCATCTGTTGTACCACTGAGGTGCATTTACTGAGACACAAGAGATCTCTTTACAAGCTCACCTTATGTTCCCAGGCCCAGATGGGAACCCTCTTGCTCATCCTAGGGCACCCCAGGAGGTCAAGCACCTTCACAATCAGGAGCTCTCTCTAGGGCATTTGTCCTCTCTTTGGGGCACATACATGTGTTACCCTTCTGCTTTCTCTGAAATATATTTCCTCTGGCCCTATGCTTTGTCAATGACAAGTCATCTTACATATCTCAGTTCATGTTGATTCCTGAAAGACATCTTCTAGACCCGCCCACCATGGGCTAGATCCCTGTATTTCTCAGCTATCTGTTGCTGTAACAAAAGCTGGATTAATTGACTTTAAAAGAGGAAACACGTTTTTGGTTCAATTTGGAAAGTGTGGTCCACAGTTGGTTTCTTTTGGACCCATAGTAAAATAGTACATCACAGTAGAAATTTGTGCTACAGGAATTTCTTGCCTCACATCTTGATGAGGAGGCACACAATTGTAATTCCTGTGCTTGAGAGATAAAGGAATTCAAGGTCAGCCTTTGCTATGTAGAAAAATATAGGAGGAGAAGGGGCCAGGGTCTAACACTCCCTTCCAGGGCACTTCCCTCCCCGCTCCCCACAATGACGGGATGACCACCACTAGACTCTAACTTTTAAAACAGTGTTTAACCTGTGGGTCATGACCCCTTTGGGGATCACATATCATATAACATGCATATTAGATGCTTATATTACCATTCATAACAGTAGCAAAATTGGAGCTATGAAGTAGCAACAAAATAATGTGTTGGGGTCACCTCAACGTGAGAAACTGTATTAAAGGGTCACAGCATTGGGAAGGTTCAGGGTCTACTACCTTCAAACTGGATCATGAGCTGATGACCAAGCCTTTAACACATGAGCCTTTAAGGGATACTCATCTATTCCCTAGCAATCCCTCTTTCATATTTTCACATACTCCTGGTCTTGGTCCTTAAAACTATTATTTGTTCATAATTGTGAATAAGTGTTTGTTGAATTCCACTTCTACTACTAAATTTTAAGTCTCTTGCCTGTACATCGGGAAGATTGCTCACTGTGTATAGCAGCACAGTGCCATGCTGCATTCTGTATTTGCTGAGCACCTCTTCCATAGGAGGGGCCATGCCACCTGCTGTAAAAGCTGAACTTGAAGGGGAGGACACAGAAAAACATATGACCAATTTGGCTATGTGTATGGTTTGTCTTTCTGTATAGCTACATCCCAACATTGAGTGTGTATGCAGCAGATAACAATAAGCAATGTATGCTCAGAGTAGTAAACAAATAAATGCGTCAATAGATCAATTACCTTTCTTTAGTCAAGAAAAAAATTGAAGGACTTCCTGTGAACATATCTCCCGGCTTTCTGCGCCATTTCCTAAGACCACAGAGCCATTCATTGTAAATATAGCTAAATAGTCAGGTAGATTTTTCAAGTGTGAATGGATGGTGTTTCTGTAATTCTGTTATTTAACACATTACTTTATACATAATACAGATTTGTAAATGATGGGTGAACAATGGATGGATGATGGGTACGTACATAAAAGGAACCAGTCTAGTATTTTGATTTGTACACAGATATATGTGTCCTTTTATGGACATATATTGGAGGCTAGAAAGACAGCTCAGTAACAAAGAGACTCTGTTGCTCTTCCGGGGAACCAGTACCCTCACCAGATGGTTCAGTTACCTATGCTATAATTCCAGCTCCAGGAAAATCTGATGCCCTCTTCTGACCTCTATGGGCACTGCATAGATCTGTGCAACAGTACATGTACATAAGCTCAGGCACAAACATACACACAAAATACAAAAGTGAATCTTTTTAATGGCATATATTATCATCCCCTTCAAATGAGGTAAACAATTTTGCACACATTTGCAAAAAAAAAAATTAGGGAGATTAAAATATAGAGAAAAATAAAAGGAAAAGTATACACTCTTTATGGTCAATTCAAGGCATATTGTTTATAATACACATTTGGCACTCAAATACTGAACTGTAGGTTAGCTTTTGTATATCTGTACACAGTTTATCAGCCCCAACTACATCCAGGCTCCTTAAGATCTAAACATGTATTTTCCTGTATCCCCTCTCCTTCCACTTCTATATCTTCTGACACAATCTCTCCCATGTTAGAGGTACTCAGTAAATATGGAAAATATTAGACATGTTGCTATGAAAACTTAATGTCCAGTTGAGTCTCATATTCTGTAAATCCATGCCAGTTTCTTATCTGAACGTTGTCCTTATCCTGACGTTATCCTGACATTGAAACTCTGGCTATTACAATGTTGCTGTTGTCTAGGCAGTAAAGACAGATGGATAGAGATGAATAGTCACTTCAGAACTCAAATTGCCAAAATTATCACTTACTTCTGTAATACTAGCCAAAATTACAATATGTTTTAATAATCTTTTTTAGTTTTAATCACAATAACTTTAATTCACATTTTGTTTGATTTCAAAATCCAAACAAAATATTAAAATGTGGCTTCTTTTTTATTAAGGGTCAGGGCAAGATAAGGACTCATGCAGTACAGGATGGCCCCACCTTGCTATGTAGTAGAGGATGGCCTTGAATTTTTAATCAATCTGCCTTCACCTACAGGGTGATGGGCTTACAGGCATGCACCACCATACCTGGACATGAAAATACAGTTTCTGAAAGAAAAGACATCTGAGATGTTGGGTATTTGTGAAAAGCTGCTAAAATCCTAAAAGTAAATATTATTTTGTTACATTTAGAAATAATATTTTGCTAGTTGGTGCAGTTTATATGGATTAAGAACATTTTTGCAATGAATGAACACTAGATCCAATCAAGAAAGGAAGAAGGGAGAGATAATGGACAGATACCAGCACAAGAGAGACTGTGCACCTCTTCAAAACTGAATTAACCAGTAGATTGATCTCTCTGTACCTAGGTATGAAATACACCCCACCCATAAAACTAATTAAATACTCGTTATACGCATATTAATCTTCAAATATTTGCTTATATGTAAACTACATATGTTATACTATAATAATGTAGTACATGAACTGCTTAAGAGCATGATTATTTAAGAACAGATGAACAGGACTAGCTAGCCATGCTTCCTTCAGTCCCAGGGCAACTGTGCCCAGCTTGGAACCTGTGCTGGAAGCTGCTCTGAGGTCATTGCCCTTTACCATTTCTGGGCTGCATCCTGGCTTTTCAGCTTACACTCCAGTTGTCTTCCTGCCCACCAAGGGCAGAACACACTCTTCTAAACCCCAGCTGGTTTATCTGGATGTCAAAAATTTCCATTTTCCTGACCCAACCTCTTTCTCCTGTGAGCATAGACCCTGCTTCCAAATCTATCTACAAACATAAAGAACGTCTGCTACCAGGGAGGTGTTGGTTGCAGCACTCATGTACTGTGTCTCTGGTTTGGCTTCCATCAACGTTCCTACCAATCATTAATATATACATGAAATAAAATATTCCTTTGTCACCACATTTTGGATTCAGCTGGCTTTTCCTCTTTATGCTGTATAATGTATCTTCTACTACACTCTCCTTCAAATGTGTCATCCAGATTCGGATGCCACAGCTAAGCAAGTACCTTCAAAAGAATAAGAGAACAATTGTTCTGAGCTGTCTTGAAGTGCCAGTCTACTGTGAGTCAGAGTCACATGCCAACAATCACATAATGTTGTAATGCAGTGGTTTTCAACCTGTGAATAGCAACCCTTTGCAGTTGATTGACCCTTTCACAGGGATCGAATATCAGATATCCTGCATAGCAGGTATTATATTATGATTCATCACAGTAACAAAATTACAGCTATGAAGTAGCAACAAAAATGAATGCTTGGGAGTCTCCACAGCATAAAGAACTGGATTAAAGGGTCCACCACTAGGAAGGTTGAGAACCACTGCTGTAATGCTTAACACCCCCAGAGCCATTGAATTCCCTAATATGGAGATAAAGGGGCCCATGTTTCTGGTCTCAGCTCCTCTTCTCAACCTAAAATCTTGAAAAGTTGGAGTTAGTGTATGTTAAAATTTGGTTATCTCACTGGAAATGTTGCAATAAAGAAAAACAGAAAGAAAAATCATCTCTTTCTTTTTAAAAGATTTATTTATTTATTTTATATATATATATAGTGTTCTGTTTGCATGTGTCCCTGCAGGCCAGAAGAGGGAGGCAGATCTCATTACAGATGGTTTTGAGGCACCATGTGGGTGCTGGGAATTGAACTCAGGACCTCTGGAGAACAGCCAGTGTTCGTAACCTCTGAGCCATCTCTCCATCCCAAATCATCTCTTACAGATGTGCAAAAGCAGCAGCTGCAAAGCTGGTGGGAACCCATAATAAACCACCACTAAAGAGAGAGGTGCCAAGGGCACAGACACGCTCATCTCCAGCCACCGCTTCACATCTCACCTGAGATTTGAATAACTAGAAGTAGAAGTATGGAGAAGCCCGGGCACTAAGAAACACACAGTCCAAGAAAGCAAAATGAAACAGAGACACTTGTCAATACCATGTTGTTCCAACAAGAAGTAGTTCACTGTGGCAATACACCTGTAAAACACCTCAAGTCTTAGCATTACATTTTTTCAGTTCCATAGAATTCATCTATCTATTCCAAATATGCAATGTTACTCTTCAGTTTCCAGCTTTGTGATGAAAGGTTCAAGTCTGAGTTTTACCTCCACCGGCCTGCCTAAAGCCAGTCTGCTTCCGGTAATTCTACTCTCCTGGTGGCCCCTGGATCTGCTTCAGAAGTGTGCTGTTCATGGTGGCTCTAATTTATGCTTCCTTGCATCTTTGTGTGCATGTTATCTTCAATTATATAATGGAATTGAAAAAGAAAATTGACAGTAATAGTTTAAAGACAAGCATGACCTTTGTCATCCTCTGTAAGAGGATGTTCAGATACTTCTGCCTGGAGCCCGGGCACCAGCAATGCAAATTCCTCTGATCAATCTGTGAGCTTCAAGCTCTGGAATCACAGATGCCAGAAAGCCTGGCCAGGAGCAGTGAATGGCTTGTGTCTGCCTTGCTGTCATCCCAAGGGTCATCCCTTGGGCAGCCCACCCTCAGTCCCCGTGTTCAAACAAATTTCACTTCTGCAGGACCACCAGCCTCCATCTGTGGTGTGCCACACATACAAGTCTCCAATCCACCACAAGCACAGCTCAGCCATCTTTAGCCTGTCTGTCTTCCACACATTCTGAGGTAGCAAAAGCCCCCTCCTATCCCCAGATAAAGGTCATCTCAAGTACTAGGCTTGTGTTTCTAGATTTCTGTCTTTGAGGTCTTGTCAAAATAAGTCTTTACTATTTTGTTAGTTCTTAGCTCTTTGTATACAGAATTTTTAAAGATTTTAAAAGATGTTGCCCAGATTTTTTTTCAATAAATCTCAATAGGACAAAAAGCTAACTATACCTCAACTTTAAACACTTACTGAAAATAAAGTGAACGGCCCACACCTCAACTTTAAACACTTACTGAAAATAAAGTGAACGGCCCACACCTCAACTTTAAACACTGAAAATAAAGTGAACAGCCCAGAAGCCTAGAGTATCACCATTCTTCAACAGTTTCCTTATGGGCGGCCACTGCATGTAATGGTTTGATTACTTATGTCTAATTCCAAAATGAACTATTTGGCAGGTTGTAAGCATTACAGGGTGGATAGAAAGGTATGCTGGCAGTCGGGAACCAAGGAACACCATAAAGTCACACCACACAACGAACCTCATACCAGTGATTTATTGGGAGGGAAAAGCCAGGAGGGTGGCTGCCTCTGCTTGGGTGAGAAACAGCAGGGAATGGAGCAGAGACAGGGTTTATATAGAGTTTCAGGGACAGGGAACATTTGAGAGTGATGCTTCCCAGGGTGAGGATTGTTGGAATTTTAAGTTCAGAGTTTGGGCTTTTTAGTCTGTAGGGTGGGGGCTGGGTCCAGCCACTAGGACAGGCCAAGTGTTCTGTAGGTTAGAGCCCAAGCTCTGGGTTTTGTAATGAACTGAGAAGATAAGAAAAGGACACCCAATGTGACCCCAAATACTAATGATAGAAACCCTGAGAAAGTTGTTTTCCACTTGAAAGTTGGCAGTTGACTTCTGAATTTACAAAGCTCCCGGGCCACATCATTTCCTGTGGGACAATCAAGCAAGTTTAGCGGTCTTATGGCAAAAGTGACAGATATCTCAGCAAATAGAAATAGATAAGGATTACTGATGAGATCATCACATCCACAGTTGAATTTCAAAGACTTTCAAAACTCTTCCTAAAGAAGAGAGTAGAATTGCACAAGAAGAGACCAGAGCTTTAACTAGGAGTCCAACCCTGGATTTTGGCTCTCTCCTGCAGCAGAATCTCTCCCTCCATCCGCAGCTGAGTTCTTCCCTCTGGGTTTGCTTTCCCTAACTCTCAAGTGAGGTAAGAAAGGTGAGGTGGATAGCTCTGCTCTGCAGTGCCACTAGGTCCTAGAAAGGAAAGTGACCTGCATTAGTGGTTTCCCTCTTTGCTACAACAAAGTACCTGAGCAAAGCAACTTACAGAAGGGGTTGCTGAGGTTCACAGTCGGAAGCTACAGTCGGTCAAGGCGAGAGGTAGGCAGTAACGGAGCAGGATCATAAGGCAGATGGGCACGATGCATCCACTGTCAGAATGGTACTGCCTTCATTCCGAACACGTCTTCCAATCTCAATCAACCCAGTCTACAGAGTCCCTCACAGCCTTGTCTTCTACAGGATTCTAGATTCGGCAAAGCGGCCAGTTAATATTAACCATCATGGAGGCCCACAGACCAACTCCAGCCCCAGACCCATGCCAACTGTAAGCAATATGGTTCCATTTGAACCTTTGTCATAACCTTCCTAAAAAGCTCCTGTGCTGGTTGGAAGACAGAGGCTCGACCACTCTCTAGAATCTGGTAACTACTAGAGAAGACCTCTCCTATCCTTCACATCCCTGACAAGCCCCATGTCAGCGACTAACACCCCTGCATAAGAAGTGTAAATGGATACTACGACTTCATCTTCCAGATGGCGAGCAAGCACGGGAGGGCATAGTAAATTCTCATTGATGGCGGCACCAAGATCGGCATCTAAGTAGGACACCAAGCCAGAGTCCTTGTTTCCAAAAATTTCAGGGCACTTTATTTTAAGAAAAAAACTTCTGTCGGGTGATTTGCTTATGTCACAAGGCATTATGCACATAGGCACATGATGTGGTCTCAATTTATGAAGTCATTTTACATAAGAGGCATGCATAAACATTTGAGGCAATATGTTTGGAGTCCATGAGCATCTGTAATTAAAACGACTCCAAAAGCATTCTGGTTGCACTCCTAAATGTAGGTTCCTCCTTCCGAATTCCGGCCTGCTCTGAACTGGCCCATCCTTTCTCAGTTTGGGTGCTTACTAATATTTGATTCTGCATCTTCCAACTACAGTGTGATGAATCACAGGGGGGAAAATGCTACTTGACACAGAAAACTTTATTACAGAATGTGTAACTGTTGGTCAAATTAGCATCTGATGGACGCTTGTCTTTTACTCTTTTTAAGGTGTCAGTTTAATTTAAGTGAGGACAGCACTGTTGAGTTAAAAATGAAGCGTGATCCGAACAAAGCAGAATGCAGAAAACATGAAGTGAGATTGTGACTGTTAAGGCTTCCTGCATGTGTTTCAACAACTAGTGTTAGTGAGACCATGAAGGTACAGGAAGCTAGTACTAGAGGTTTAAAACAGGAACCAGGAGTGGGGTGACAGCACAGTTGTTAAAGTGTCTATCCTGACAGCTTTTTGACCTAAGTTCACTCCTCCAGAACCCCGATGAAGAAAGCCAGCCAGATGGCTGCATGGACCTGCACCCCCAGCACTGGGGATACAGAGACAGGAGGATCCCTGGGGCTCACTGACCATCAGTCTGGCCTCGTTGGTGAGTTGTAGGGTGATAAGAAACCCTGTCTCAAAAGCTGATGGGACCAGTGGGGTGATCCAGGAAGCAGAGTTCTCACTGCACAAGCCTGATGACCTGAGATTGGTTTCTGGGATTTCCACTGATCACCTTTACACTAAGGTGAAAGTGAAGAGCTGACACACAGAGTTGCCCTCTGGCCTCCATGCACATGCGTAATACACTTGGACACACACACAAATTTGTAAAATAAAAATGAAGCGGACACCACCTGGGAAATAATGGCCAAGGTTGTCCTCTGGCCTCCACATGCACACACATACATATGTAACTGCACACACACACACACACACACACACACACACACACACACACACACACACACACACACACACACACACACACACACACACACACACACTTATTAAAGACTGAATGAGATAAAGTATGTAATGCATTTATGATAGTGCTTTGCATGTGTTAGTTTAAAAAATAATATGCAGGAAGTAGGAGAGCTGGCTCTGCAATTGAAGGCCTTCTCTTCAGAGGACCTGAGTTAAGTTGCCGGCACCCACATGGAGTGGCCCTCAACTACCTGTTCTCCAGCTTCAGAGAATCCAAAATCTTCTTCTGAACTCCAGGGACTCCACTTCTGGATCCACATTTACAGACACACACACACACACACACACACACACACACACACACACACACACACACACCCCTGAGGCAGAGAGATACTGCCATATATATATATGCTATCCAGAAAAATTCTGTCTTGTGTAAGTGACAAATATTTTAGGGTCACTGTTATACACAGACATATGTGCCCTAAACAGAATAGACTGCATCCACTGCATCCACTAACATCAACTCTTGAGAATGTTGTAGAATTTCTTTCTCATAGATAAAACAGACATAGCTTTTTCAATGGAAAGCAACGAATAATGGGATAGTTCAATTAGTATCAGCTTTTTTTTTTTAATTTCTAGTAAATTTGTCTTCCATCTCTTTTCTGCTCTCTTTCTGAATAATTCAATCTGGAAAGCATTCGACCTGCAAACCAGATGTCTTAGTGGTGTGGTACCTACACAGTGTATTGGAGCACTTCCTGTAAAAAGATGTAGAGATGGTGTGTGTTGCAAACACTGGTATATTTCAGTGGGTACAAAGGAGTGATTGGCACAATTCAGTACATATATGGGGGGAAATGTATGAAATAATGAAAGCCAGGAAGAAAGATAGTATGAACTGCTGTGGATATCGCTCTGTGCAAGTAAAATGCTGATTGGCCAGTAGCCAGGCAGGAAGTATAGGCGGAACAAACAGAGAAGAGAATTCTGGGAATAGGAAGGCTGAGGCAGAGAGATACTGCCAGCTGCCACCATGACAAGCGAGATGTAAGGTACTGGTAAGCCAGGAGGCACGTGGCAAAGTGTAGATTAATAGAAATGGGCTAAATATAAGAGTAAGAGCTAGACAACGGTAGGCCTAAGCTAATGGCCAAATCGTTTAAATAATATAAGCATCTGTGTGTTTATTTTATAAGTAGGCTGCCTAACAGGGCTTGGCAGGGGCTGGAGAGAAGGTCTCCAGCTACAATGAACCTATAGATATAAGCACAGATGTATATTTCCTAGCTGAAATAGCCCAGTGAAAATGTTACCACCCAGTGCCCAAATTCTAATGTCTAAATACTGTGTTCCACTAAAAGGATTCAGGGATTTGTGCAGAAATAGCCGATGAACTGGCTGGGTCTGGAGTATCCTTTGCTTAAAGAACAGCCTGCCAGAAGGGTGCCAAAGGGATTATCACAGGACAAATATGGTGCCATGAGTGTCCAGTGAATGATGATAGTAATGGGCTATTGGCCATTTGCAAAGAAAAGAATCTAGGCATCTATTCATTACTGAATGAATGGATGAGTGGATGAATGAATTGGGAGAGGAGAAAGATTTTCCATACAACAAAATGCCATCTGATTACTGTAAAAGCAATATGAACTCTGAAAGTCAGCATCGTTTCAGTGAGACACACCAATGGCCCCACACCTTTGGGTGAAAGTTTGGCAGAGGTTATTTCCATTATCTCATGGGAATTATTTCCATAATCTCAACAGTCTTCCCCACCAGATACTTATTCATTACAAACAGGGTATAGCACTTTTACACTAGGTCCACTAGGATCAAGATCAGTATTATGGAGGCCTGGGAAGGTGACTTATTAGGTAACGTGCTGGCTGTACAAGCATGAGGAGCTGAGTTTGGGTCTTCAGCACCCCAGTACAAACCAGGAGTGGCAGCTGGAGACTGTACTCCCAGTAATGAGGCAGTGAAAACAGAAGGCTCTCGGGGTGCGGTCTAGGGAATCGATGAGCTCTGTGTTCAGTAAGAGATCCTGTCTCACAAAATAAAGTGGCTAGTGACAGAGCAAGATACCAACCTCAACCTCTGACCTACACACTCATGGGCTTGTGCACCTGCCTGGGCAGACACATACATACACACAAACAGAGATCAGTAGCAACAAGACAAACAAAAGCATATGCCATTTGGTAGGAGCCAATGATAACACAATCATTTCTTAGATGTTCCTTTCGAAAATATGCAGAGCATGAATCTCACCATGAGGAATGATTACTCAAGCTATTCTATATGCTAGGCTGTAATTCCAGCACTCAGTAGGCTGATGGATGAGGATTGGGAACTTAGGACCCTGTTGGGCCACATAAAGAGCCATGATCTCAAAAAAAATACAAACGGACATGTTCTTTTTAGAAGAATTAAGTCCACAAACTAAAGAGCAAAGAGAACTGTTCCAGAGTGGGTGGGTTTCCAAAGCCATGGCCACTAAGGGCAGCACACGGCCCAGGGTCTGTGGGTCCCACAGCTGTCATATCGAATCTGTGAAGATGCAGGATGCTGAGGTGAATACACTTGACAAGATGTTCTGGAACGGTGGAGCGTCATGGCTGCAGCTTGCTCTCAAATGGTTGAAGGAAAAAAACGGTTTCTTAACTGCAACTTTTCTATAACCTTGAAATTACTCCAATTAATATTAGAAATACAATTGTTTATTTTGAGAACAGTAAACACTGTTTTAAAACCATCTATTCCTAAGTCTGCTGTAACAACCCAATGAGTTAATTCCTACAACCCACTTAGCACAATGCCTTCAGCAGGGTAAAGCCTTGAAAATGCAGCTGAATGCAGTCAAGGGTGCCACAGACACATGAGTTCCGAACTCCTGGCAAAGCAGTCTGCAAAGTCAAATGAAAGGATTCGACCAGATTGTAGACTCGTTACCCCAAGAAACAAATGTCAGGACCAGATGACCTTGAGGCCTCATTTGTACTTAATTATGCTGAGCTGCACAGTGCTAATTACTATGTTTCTTCAGCCCTTGCCCAGGCAGCCTCCTGATTAAGATCACTTATTAGGCAGAAGATGATGAGAGGCACACCAGCAAAGCTTCACAAAACTTGATTAAAAGTCACACTTTTCTGGGGTCCTTTCAAACACGCCCTTTCCCTCTCTCTTGATGGGGAGAAGCTGGTTTGAAGTATCTCTCCCAAGGGCACAGAGCAAGCTGCTGGCAGAGCCAAGAACAAGTACCTTGAGACTCATTGGCCTTGTTTCTCGGGCTGGTTCCAAATGACCAGCTCAGCTTACCACATCTGAGGACAAAGCTACAACTCAGCCAAGTTTGGATAATAATAGTTAACCTCGGCTAGCTTTGTCCCTTTTCAACTCCAACTTCGTACTTAATTCCATCTCCAAAAAACGTTACCTCGGGGCTTGACACAGCTTCCTGCAAATAATTTGATGGAGCTTATCCTGTGCTCGGTTCTCAAAACTGCCTTCATTTAAAAAACGAGAAGAGAGGCAAAGAAAGAAAATCACCACGAAGAGCTCAGCCCCAGCATCACATTCTCCTCACACTGCACCATTTCTGGCACACTCAGCTCGCTTTGACATCAAGAGGCACTGTGCCAGCGAAGAGCCACATGGACTGCCGAGGGGAGTCACAACCTGACCCTCTCATCTCCTGCTCCTCCCCCTTCTCCAGGGC
Organism: Onychomys torridus; assembly: GCF_903995425.1. Lineage (NCBI taxonomy): Eukaryota > Metazoa > Chordata > Mammalia > Rodentia > Cricetidae > Onychomys > Onychomys torridus. Next base: position 40,286,235 of record NC_050444.1, on the reverse strand, counting down.
CCCACTGCCAGCTTCACCAACAGTTAATTGTCTTTTCATGCAAAGACTTTGACAGCTCCTCTCCCACAAAGCACACTCCAATCTTACCCCCTGTATAGTTTGGGGAGGGCAATGTTTCCATTTTTAGGACAGCATAAGACCTGGCCCATTTAATTTAGAAATTAATAATAATTCTGAGTGCTCTCTTCTCCGTGTTCTGGAAGAGCAGTGAAGCAACTCTGAAATGAGGCATTTACTACTGTGCCTGCCAGGACAAAAACAGATGGACCAAAAAAGTTTAGATGGATGATTCTGAAAAATTGGATGACCTTTATTATACCCCAAAAGTTATAAAAAATTAGAAGTGCAAAACTTCCACTTGCCAAAAGTCTCTCCAATTTGCAAATTTCATATTGTGAATGCAGATGTAGGAGGGAGCAATTCCCATCATTCTCTAGGCCACCCAATGTCATTTCCTGGGCACTAGCCCACCAAGTCTCCTTACCTGGAAAGTCTCTAGAATGGTTCTGTTCATCAAGGCTACTTCTTTGCTTCCATGAAGAGAAGATTAAGGAATTCATGGTCATGTAACATCCTCAGACTGGGTGCAGCTCTTTAGAACGTGAACCAAACAAAACCAAACCTAGCCCAGTTCTAGAGTTGGCTGGCTAACTTCACACTTGTTGCCTACTCCTAACTGACCCCACTGCCTTCCTAGATTCACCCGTGTTCAAGGTGATGTAGGAACCACAGACTTATACAAATAATTGGATCAGTGCAAATCTAACCACATTTACGGAGTCCATTTAAACTGCATTCTGTGACCCCAGCACAGCTACTGAGGTCTGGGGACATGTGCCACCACTGCCTGCACTAGACACTTGATCTATAATGTATGGTGTGCAGATACCAAACTCAAGTCTCATTGTCCAGTATGATATGACTTAGTAGAAAGAGTATAGAGCTGTCATATCCCCAAAGAGGCCAGAGATATATGTCAGAGAATCTGAGACAAGGAAGGAGTCAAGACACTCAGTTTCCTCCTGCAGGAAGATTCTGGAGACTTGAAGCAGGTCAAGTTGGAGAGACAGATACAGAAAAGGAAGCAATTCTAGGCCCTTGGCGGGGATGCTGAGCCTTAAGCCATGCACTACCAATGTGCTTGGTCACTAGATGGTTCCATGGAGCATTAACTCTTCATGCTGTTTCTGATAAGTCTGACTAGCAGCAAATTGCACATACAGGGAATTCTACTTCCCACCATTCTGTGGAAATGCTCTGCCAGCTGTGACAACAAAGAGAAGCCCTCAGGTCTTTTCCATCTACAAACTCTTGAGATCCAGTTAATCTCACCCAGTTATCTTTATTCATTTAATTTCATTTGTTTTTAAAATGGCATCCAGATAAGAATCCTTACTACAAATGACCTTTACCATTTATCTCCTTCAAAATATATTAATAGTAAACCCAAACATCAATCTCCAGCCCAAACTATTAATCCTCCCTTGCTCCTACTGGGACCAGATACTGTTACATTAGCAACAGAAGCAGGGCATCGTGGTATGTTTAAATCTCAAAACAGTCTTAGAGCTAATACATACCAGAAAAAAATTGGACATTTGGGCTTTTGTATCAATTATGTCTATACAGTGAATAAAATGGCAAAGCATCATGGGCAGGGGTTTCTATTAATATAAGCATAGCAGGAAACATTTTACCAATAATTAAAATGCAGGCTGCTGGTGTCCCTCAGGATTTTTATCATTTGTTCACATTCTTCTGCTTATTAGGAAATTTGGACTGTGATTTTGGATGCTGAGTCTAAAGAACTAATTAAATGATAAATGTCACTTTTTCTCCTGACTTACACAACCAAGATTTGAATAAGATGTTCTTCTATTATGCCAAACCAAGAGAGAAAATACTACTCTTTTGGTCCTTCAAGGACAAGGGGGTTCATAAAAAGTGAGTAGTCAGTACATAAACAGAACTCTCTGTGCCACTGTTTGTTTGCTGACGTTTGTCCACTTCTGCTTTTGTGTGAGGTCTATTTCTAAGGAATCCCTGACCCTTTGAGCAACTCACAAACATTTACTGACTACCTTGGTGAAATCCTGGATGGCTTTAAATTCGTCAGTCTTCCCATTTACAAATAAAACTCACAGAAACAAATTTCTGAACGTCAAGGTTACCTTACTCAAGCTTAGACTGGTTTCCAATCCTCAACATTTATAGAGTTGGGTGTTTCGGCCACAGAGTTCCATACTTAGTTTTTTCTCACCATCTTCACATTCCCTACAACAAAGAGTGGGAGAGAAAAGGGAAGGGGCCGAAAGGGGAGCAAACGGAGGCTAGCAGAGGGAAGGAACTGGCGACAGAGGTAGGGAGAGGGGACAAAAGACTGTCAAAAAATACAGCTACAAAAGGTTTAACAAACAAAATCTAAAGTATTCCTTCCCTGCTTCATCTTTACATTTTTCATATAAGTCTATAGCATTCTTCAAATTATTAGTCCCCTGACCAAAAAAAAAAAAAAAAAAAACCCACAAAACAGTTAACATCCCAGGCCTGGGCACTGTATCAACTCACAGATGCTCAGCATAACCACTGACTTCTATTGGCATTGACAACATGCCAGTGCTGTTCCCATGGCTGGAGACATTAGCTCACAGCACCATCAGACATCCTACAGTGCAGACACCGCCTAACCACCAGCACTCTACATGTGAGGAAGGCAGCATTCAGCATCATTTATGTGGCCCTGGGACAGTCTAGATGCAGACCAGGATCACCAGGTGCCAGAGTTCACTGGAGTTCATCCTCACTCTCCTGTTCATTGGGTACACTGCTTATTTCATAAATCCATGCATTTTCTAAATACATTGGTGGGAGTGTCAGGTAGGCGGCGGCGGGTTCTAGGAAAGCTGCTGTCTCAGGTGCTATCTGATGACAGTCTTGACTTTCACCTCATGGTGAACCTAGTTAATACATTCTAAAAGGTTTTCCTTGCTAGTCAGAGGATGTTAGGTCAGACCCTCAGGTTGGCTGTGAACAGCTAGTGAGGAGACTAAAGATGACCCGAGATTATGTGGTCCTGAACCAGCAACATTCCGACTCTTTACAATCTTGGAGTTGCAGTCAATCAGTTAGCTTTGTAGAATATCTAACGTGGTTGTGCCATTTTTACCCGGTGTGTTTTTAGTTCACACATGAAAATATTAAGAGAATTTTAAAGCAGAGTAACAAAACATAGACAAAATGTTTCAGCAAACTCTAACCAGTAGTATGTGTTCAATAAATGGAAGTGATTACCACGTGATTTTAACAGTTGCAAGAATACTTTGTATTCATGGATATTTCCAAAAAGGATGTATAATCACAGAAATTGCTGCTAGAAGAATGAATTCTAGATTCTTCCAATAATGCCACACATTATAATTATAGCTCCTTAATTTAAAACAAGAATTTCCTAAGGACCTCCTGTGCACTGGGATTTTTATGATTGGTTAAAAATTCAGTTTCCCACTGCATTCGAGAGATTTTTGTTTTAATTGTCTTGGTTGTCCCCAGCCAGCCATAGCTAGGGAAGCTTCAGCACTCCATTTCTGCAAGCCCAGTGCCTGCCAGGGGCTTGTCCATGATTGTTCCAGCCATCCTAACATTATAAAGGGCATTCTTTGTAAAGTGGATAGCTGTGCCGATTTAAATCTAAAATCTTTCTAATATTTTATGTGTGTGTGTGTGTGTGTCAATATTCTTATAGGAGGAAAGTACAAATGCTGATATCATTCTACTCTACTCCTTCCCTTGACTTGAAAGGCAAGTCTTCAAACTTGTAATAGCTCAGCCATCTCCCCACAGAGTAGTAGGAGGAGGTCACTGCAAAAGGATTGTCTTCCCTTGGATTTCTGTCTTAACAAACACTGTACCTGGCTTCTGGGAGACAACACGTCACAGAAAGGCAGACTCACTCAGAACATGGCTCCTGTTTGATCCTTTATCCACAAAAGAGACAAAAGAATGTAGCCAGAGTAGAGGCCACTGTAATAAGCCAGCAAGCCCACCTTACAGATCTCTGACCTTGCTGACCTCTCTGTGTCCCAGATCATCCACTCAACCTGAGAGAAGTGCCTGTCTATAGTCAGCCATGAGCCAAGCTCTGGGGGGCACATGTAACCTAATCAATAGACAATAAGAATAACAACATACGGCACTTTTGTGGTATTGGAGCCTTCACTCTTCATATAGTAAAGCCAGCTAAGCTGGCATGTGTAACCCTACACACTTTCACACAATTCTACACCTGTGGAACCCCACCCACAGCAACATGTAGTGTGGGTCTCCTTCTTCCTCAGGGATCATTGGCCGCTGGTCCACAAGAGTGGAGGGAGCAAAAGCAGAAAATGAGGTTTGGATGGCTGTGGATACCGTGGAGATAGCCTCCCAGAATATGACTTCAGTAAGACATTTCATCTTTATTCCACAGTATGAGAATATAAAGGATTGGAGATGGTAGCTGGGGAATCACCTAATTTGCATTAAACAGTACAATCCTAACGTAAAGCTGGGTTAGAGGCATCATGGCCCAATGAAATTAGCTAGAGCATGTTACTTAATTATCATGTGGTCATCAGGGGAAGAACATTTGCAGAGAACTATATCAAGGGTCATCTTTGGGAAAAGTTAGGCATCCAGGCCTAAAGACACTCTCCAAATACAGGCAGGTAGAAAACCGGAAGCCTCGCTGGGTAGGTAGTTCTTTATGCTGCTAAGCTTGGAGAAAGCTGACAAGCCATGGCAGACTGCAACCTCTGACCAGCAGGGCCTCCCAACAATGTAGAACATTCCCCATGCTCCAAAGTTGCTTTTAATTATTTCAAAATTGTATCTAAACTGAACATCATGCCACACATCTATAATCCTAATACTTAGGATACAGAGGCAGAAGGACCCTGAGTTTGAGGCCAAACAGGACTATGTAAAAACAGCTATCAAACAAAATTAAAAGTAACAATAAAATAAAATTATATCTCACAGAATGCTGTCATATGAGTATATTCCCCAATATTCAAATGTTAAAATTGAATAACCAAGGAGACTGGATTAATAGATTGAAAGATGGGACATTCTGGAGAGTAGTCCTGGATGGAAATGGAGCCCCAACACAGGACTTAGAGTGGGTACTCCTGCCACTGACACTTCCACCATGTGCACATGGAGCACTAGATTTCAGACATATGTTGTTTCAGCAAGAAAGCTGCAAAAGAGGCTGATCTGATGAGGGTTCAGAGATTCAATACTCTAGGACAAGTCATTAATGGCCAGTCTAACCCTGTGTTCGTTTCACAGAATAGTTGTAGTAGGTTCTCTCCACATGGCCATGACCTCTCTAAGCCAGTTTCTTGGTCTAGATAAAGATCCTGTCCTATGTAGCAGGCCCTAAATCCAATCAGAAAGTGGATGCTAATCATTTATGATGAGACATGCATGTCTGTAATCCTATCTCTTATGATGCAGGAGAGGAAGCTTAAGAGTCTAAGGTCATCCTGTATAGCAAGTTGAAAGCCAGCCCGGGATACATGAAACCCTATCTCAAAACTCCCCAAAATTGTCTTCAAAGAGGTTGTCAACCCTTTACCTCTAACAAGACAATCACCCTTGAGGTCAAGCTCAGTGACATCATAAAGAATGTCAGGGCCAAGACTCAAGACAAGGAAGGCATCTGCCAGACCAGTGCTAACCCACATTTGCCACAAACAGCCAGAGGACACTAAAGTGTCCATCAAGAATCCACCCTGTACCTAGTGCTGCACCTTAGCAGCACTCCATCATGGAGCTGTCCATGTACCTGCTCACTCAGAAGAACACCGAGTGAGATGATCTTCCCCAAGCACTACACTGTCCTGTACCCAACTCCTCAGCTGAAACAAGAGGTACAGCCATACCCACAACCCCCCACCCCAAGAAGGTCAAGTAAAGCTGAGGCAGAGCAGCCTTCCAGGCCCATAGCAATGGACCACTAATAAAGCCCCACTTTAAAAGTAACCATTATAACAGTCAGTAGATAGAGCAGTTGGACCAAAGTGTCTTCCTGGTTTGGGCTGCTGCCCTTTCCTGTGACCTTGCCTACTTGCCTACAAGTGTCAAGAAGTAAGATTTATATTCCCACAATTTTGATTTAGCTGTTGAAAGAAAGCATGTTTCATTTGAACTGCTCATTTTGAAAGCCATTGCTAAGAATTCAGAGAGTCAACCGCCATGCCCACCTCTGATCACACAGGCTGTTGTCATCAGGGTGAACGTTCTAAGACGATCGAGCCATTTGTTTATCAGACTTTCCAATTTTTGAAACCTTAAATGTTCTAATTCTATCCACCACACAATTAGTACACTCTACAAAACAAGTCAGAGCTGGGAAAACCAAATTAGCACCTTTCAAGAGTGATCTACCAGCTTGGAGCCTATGGAATGCTTTATGACCCTTCCCTGACTTCATAGCTAAATCTGAAGCCTGACAATGCCCACCACATGGTTTTAATTTGTTCATATATGCAAAACTATACATTCTTATGAGAAGAAAATACAAAAATGAAACTTCTGTATATATGAAATCCTTCCTTCAAGTCCCTGACCTCCACTACAAAGCTAAATTGCCTGTTGGTTAGAACTGAAACCAAGATTTTGTGAAAATGATCAGAACTGAGACAAATGGCTTAGATGTCTTTCTAGCCTCCCACTGTGGAAAAATTGTATTCCAGACCTGCAGAACTCACCCTGGGTCTGCAGTTTAGTGCAAAGGATTGCCCTTCCTATAGCCAGGGACCCACCCTTCAGTCACACCTTCCGAATGCAGACTCACATCACATTCTGTCCCTAGGATTTGAAGTGGGGTTTTAATTTGTGTGGGTTTTTTTTTTTACCTTTTGTTTGTTTGTTTGTTTGTTTTAACTATACACAAGGAAAACTACATTTTTGTCTACCAGAAATGTTTCCATGGGGCTGCATAACTCAATGAGGCTGAGAAAAACTTGGCAACTGTAAAAGGTTTCCAAAGGTGCAACCAAAACTTTAACTCAAATTAAATGCAGAATGAATCTGATGTGTTTCCAGCAGCATTTGCCCTGCTTTCTCCACACAACTGCACTGCAGCCTTGGTTCTACACACACCATGTGCACATTTGCAGTAAATGCACCACCATCACACAACTGCACTGCAGCCTTGGTTCTGCACACACCATGTGCACATTTGCAGTACATGCACCACCATCACACAACTGCACTGTAGCCATGGTTCTGCACATGCAACATGAGAATGTGCCCTTCATAGGCCACAATGCCATGCAACACCAGTGAATGCTGTCTGCTGAAACCCTAGCTCAGCTTTGAGACTATTCTGTAATGAACTGCAGTGTTTTTACAGTATATGCAAAGTTTTCTGCTCTTACAGAAACATGATGGCTTGATTACAGAAAACAAAGACTTCTCATATTTTCCTATCATCATTCTTCAGCTTGTGAGCATCAAATTAGTCTATCCTTGGATTGTATTATGTTAGAATGTTTGATTTTGAAAGCTGCTCTTTGAATTGCTGACTTGAGTTTCCTAAAAAAAAAAAAAAAAAAAAAAAAAAAAAAAAAAAGTTCAATGAATTTTGCCTTAGGATTAGGATGGAATTTCCAATTTCTGAAATGTCCCTAAACTTACTTGTACATATTTATATAAATTAGTGTTCTCAGCATTTATAATTACAAAGTCAAATTATTTGACAACTCCAAAAAAATATTAAAGATGTGGCTGAAATGTAAAATTAAAACACAAATATAATTTTTTAAAAAAGATGTGCTATATGATACAATTAGCAAATATTTAACCAGGATTTAATTCTTTATGTAAAAATAGACAAGCCATCTATCTTAGGGTTTCTATTGCAGTAAAGAGACACTAAGACCATGACAACTCTTATAAAGGAAAACTTTAATTCTAGTGGCTTACAGTTAAGAGGTTTAGTCCATTTTCATCATGGTGGGGAGCATGGAGGTATGCAGGCAGACATGGTGCTGGAGAGGAAGCTGTGAGTTCTACATCCAGATCATCGGGCAGCAGGAAGAGACAGTGAGACACTGGACCTGGCTTGAGCATCTGAGACCTCAAAGCAGCCCCCAGTGACACACTTCCTCCACAAAGGCCACACCTACTGACCACACCTCCTAACAGTGCCACTCCCTATGGATCTAGGGGAGCCATTTTTATTCAAACCACCACACCACCCATCTCATTGGAATGCAAATTTTGCTTTCATCTGCAATAAATGGTCAGGCTATATACATAAAAGAATTAAAATAAATGTATGATTTGTTATTAATAAAAAATAATTTTCAGGGAGCTGGAGAGTTGGAATTGGCTCAGTGGTTAAGAGCACTTGCTGTTCTTGTAGAGGACCCAGGTTTGGTTACCAGCACCTGCATGCTGACTCATAGCTATCTGTAACTCCCGTTCCAGGGGATCCAGTGCCCTCTTCTGACTTCTGTAGGCCCAGGCATATACAGGGTACATGTACATACACGAGAGGAAAAAACACTCATACACATAAAATAAATAAACATAAAAAAATTTAATTCATCAATATTTATGTTAATCTGACTTCAAGGACTAAAATGTAAAAGAATGTGCCTAACCAGAAAACGTTGGATCATGAAGCCGAAACTGACCTGTGCTCCAGGAAGTACTTACTGAAAGTACTGAGGACAGTGGGAAGATCCTTCCTCATCAGACAGCCATGGAGCTTCTTCTTTCTCTTGAAATGGAAGCCACAGAGGTATCTCTCACAGCTCCTTCTGTGATGAACTCGCCTGGAGAAAGAGACTAGCAGGGAACTTCTCCGGTTTTTTGTTTGTTTGTTTGGTTGTTTGTTTGTTTGGTTGGTTGGTTTGGTTTGGGTTTTTTTTTGTTTTTTTCTTTTTTGGTTTTTTTTTTTTTGTCTTCAATAAAACTTAAGGAGTGCCTTTGTCTTAAGAGGAAAGGAAAAAAGTTAGTATCATCATCATCATCATCATCATCATCATCATCATCATCTAATTACATCAGGGTCTTAGCTAAATATAGAGCCATTGGTTGTTCTGACATGAACCAAGATACAAGAACTTTTTGAACTGACAAATGGAGGACTAGTGTAATAGTTTTTCAAAAAGATACAAAATCATACTCAGGAGGTAAAAGGCAGACAGGCCAGGGCTGGGGCCCTAGAGCAGGGCTGTAGAAGACTGGGCTAGGGGAGAGGGCGGAGGACAATGATGACAAGAAAAGATTTCCATGCCAACAATACTGAGAACAGAGGGCTGAGCTTAACTAAGGAAGTCAAAAACGTTAAGAAGGGAAGAACATCTGGCACATGAGCCCCAAAGATAGTGCAGCCAGAGAAAAGCCAGAGCCCGACCTTCACCTCATTCCTCCAGAGGAACATCCAAGCAGTAGTTAGGATGTGGATTAACCAAGCACCTGTGGCAGCAATTAGACTAAATAGCAGATGCTATCTAGGAAAACAGTAAGTTAGCCTGAGAAGTCTCCAAACACTCAAGAGGCTTAAGAATAACACATTTGAACAAATAATAACATGGCAAGGCAGAATAGGATTCCAGCTCAGTGTCACAGCAATAACCTAACATTTGTAAGGCCCACAGAAGAAGAGAAGAAGAAAGGAAAGGGAAATCGAGAAGACAGGAGAAAGGGAGAAGAGAGAAGAGGAAGGTGGAGGAGAGAATGGAGGGAGGGGATGGCTGTGTGATTGTTAAGGAAGCAGATGCTACAGTCAACTGACCCTGGTTTGAATCCTTGGGAAAGTTTAGATCACTTGCCCCTTGACTTATTATCTACAAAACCAGTGTGAGGCCAGCAAGACAGCTCAGCAGATAAAGCACCTCTCACCACATCTAACAGCCTGAGCTCAATCCACAGGAACCACATGGTGGGAGGATAGACCTGAGCCCTGCAAACCATCCTCTGACCTCCATTTGTGCACCTGTGTGTGACTGTGTGTGCATGTGCACAACACAGAGAGACATATGAAGGAACAAATAAATGTAATATAAAATTTGAAAATAAAAAAATCTTCTAATGTAAAATGGAGGTTATAAAATGCATTGGGGGATCATTTTGAGCATTATCTGCTGTGATAACTGAATAGCACCAACTGAGCATTTCACAAAGAACAGAGATTTATTAACCTGGAGGCTAGAAGGTCTATAAGCAGGATGCCAGCAGAGGATGCTACAAGGTGAAAAATAGCCAGCATCTCTCTTCTGCTTCTCACACAGTGCTCAGGCATACGGGCTCTACCCTTATGACCTCATCTAGTCCTAATCATCTTCCAGAGTGCCACCTGTAAATGTCATTAATGTGAATATCAGGATTACTTTTCCAACTTACTATCTAGAGAGTGATGACACAAGCTTGTAATTCCAGGTATTTAAAAAGCTGAAGCAGGAGGATCACAAGTTAAGAACCTGCCTGGGCCACATAGTGAACTCAAGGTTAGCCTAAGTAACTTAGTAAGATCCTGTCTCAACATTTTAACAAAGCAGAAGGAGGACTGGAGGTATAGCTCAGTGGCAGAGTGCATGCCTAACACGTATAAGGTTCCAGGTTCAACCACCAATAGCGGGTGCACCAACTAGTAAAATAATAACAAATAATAATCAGCAGCAGTGTCTTTATGGGAAAGATGGGTTGGCAGCCACTCAAGGGCATTGTTCAATTATTTGATCCAAACAAATCAAAGAAGGAGCATAGTGAAGTTGAGAACAGCTTCCCCAATTTAAAGTTTAAAAAATAGTCATGATCACCATATGATTTTTCTAGTAACCTTGTTTTTGGACTCCAAACCTACCAGCTAAATAAAGAATCGGGTTCCCATGAAGAGGAGCACCACACCCTAATGGAACATATGTGTTGATGACTCCCACAGTGTTTCCTTAAGGGGTCCACAGGCTTTCCCTCAGGTAACTGCACACTGGAAAGAGGAAGGGGAATACTCAGACACCACAGGGCTGCTGAACGCAAGCTCACAGGTGGCAGGGCATGGCTTGTCTTGATGGTCAGAGGCCTGGGATGCCTTTGGAAGATGGACAGCAGAGAAGTCTGGGAAAGAGATACACGAAAAGACATGCCCAATGTATGCCACAGTATAGACACCCACACCAACCCCACAAAGCAGCTGCCTACACAGGAGAAAAGATGTGGAGGACAGAGGATAGCCTGCAGGACTCAAGTCTCTCCTTCCACTATTTGTGTCTAGGAGAATGAACTCTGGTCATCGGGCTTGGCAGCAAGTACTTTTACCCACTGAGCCATCTTGCTGGCCATGCACTCCACCTTTTTGTGGGGACTCTAAGTCAGTTCCTCACATTTGTGTGGCAAGCCTATTCCCAAAGGAGCCATCTTCCAAGACCCATTCAGCCATTTTGAAGTGTGCCATATTGTATGCTCACATTGTCATGCAAACATCTCCAGAATACCCCGACTTGTCATATGGAAATTCTCCATGAAACACTGTCTCCCTTTGCCCACAGCTGCCAGCCCTGCTTGCACCCCCACATCCTGGCTCTAGGATTTTGACTCCTCTGTTTCTCTGAAGAGCTCATGTAAGTGGACTCACCCTAGGCATCTTCTTTTCTGGTTATGTGACTTAGAATAATATTCTCAAGGCCCATCCATGTTGTAGCATGCGTTAGAATTTCCTTCCTTTCTTCCTTCCTTCCTCCTTTTTTCTTTTTCTTTTTTTTTTTTTGTGTGTGTGTGTGTGTGTGTGTGTGTGCTAAGAATCAAAAGAAGAAGTCTATACATGCTAGGCAGGAACTCTACTACTGTTCTATATCCCAAGCCTTACAAAAATACATACATACACACATACATATTTCCAATGCAAGCACCCAAACCCCACAGCAGTATTCATGTGATATATATATATATATATATATATATATATATATATATATACAAGACTCATCTGTACCTCTACACATATACACATATTTCAGAAACGTATTTATAGTCAAATTTTTTGACCTGTCACTACTAATGGAATATCTGCTGGAGTTTTATATCTTAAAATGAAACTGCTTTATTTAGCCTTTCTTTGCCTGTTTATCACACATTTGCTTTACTTATATGGGCAGTCTAGAAACAACTATAGAACAAGTATGACTCTAACGGACATAAAAATAAACCACATAGGCCTTAGCTCAACCATAGGACTGGCCAAAGACACACAACATCAGAAGCAACCATGTATTCCCTGACTAGTGAGTGGCCACTGTGAGCTCGGCAGTGGGCTAGAGTCTGAGGACACAGTGCCTGCCTGGAAGATCTAGGGCTGGACAGGAGGGAGAGGCAAACCAACACTCAGAGAAGCACCAGTGCGGGCTGTGAACAGAATATGTGTAAGGGACAGTGGTCATGGAAATGCCCTTTCCCTTCCAAGGTCGGACAGTGCATTTGACTGTTCCCCACACAAATGTTTGCTAACACAAAATACACATGACAAAGAGTCATGTTGACAGCTAGCGACAACTACTTTTAATTTTGCCCAATCTGTAGGCTCTACCCTTTTGGATCTGGTATTTCAAATTGTCCTTATTTATCAAGTCTTCATCAGCTTGTAGGTACAGTTACTATTATCCTTTGACCTTTAATTTTTAACACATTTTCAGCCTCTAGTCTACAATGCCCCATAGACCTGTCATCTACCTTCTGGTTTGGGGTGAAGGTCATCACCTGGTCATTCGTATTGCTGTGCTCTCCGTGTGATGGAGACATATGGCTAATGTGTCCTTAATTGTGTTATTTTGGTTATTTTGTTGTGCTCTGTTGCTATGTTGTCTCCTGAATTTTCTTCATCCAATTACTGTCAAGTGCATTTAATTTCTTCTATTTCATGTTAGCCTGTTGCCAACGTTCCCCTCCCCATAGAGCCAATGTTCTGCCGGAGACAGACCAGACTTGCACTTCATACTGATGCAGAGATGCCTGCTACAGCCATGTCTTTTCTTTTGTGGAAGGTCCAGCCAGGTACTATAAGAGCTAACTTCTTCTAGCCAGTGTCTGTCTTCATCTTTTATTCCATATGCCAATGTCTCTATGAATACTTAATCACTAATCACATGACGACAGTTTGAAGAGTCCCAGCATATTTCAACAAAACAGGACGATCATTCTGGATGTCAAGAACTAATGGCAGAATGTTGTCTGCTCGTCCGTCCTCTAACTAATAAAAACTATAACTGGGATCTTAGTAGGAGAGCTGGAGGCATAAGTAAAGACCTAAAATACCTATTCTACTGATAAACAAAGCACTGTTCCATTGTCTGTCCCACAGTCAAGACTCAGTATCTGTGAGGGATCCCACCAACTGTGCACCACAGCGTGCAAACTTGTCTTCTGATCATTAGCTCCAACACAATACGACAGAACAATTGTTTACACAGCGCTTACTGTGGAGTGGGTGTTGTAAGTCATTCAGGGGTGACTTTAAGTATCTTAATGGATGCATAGATGCAGATTCTATACCATTTTGCAAAGGGGAGTTAAGCATCTGCAGACTTGTGTATCCACAGGGGTCCTGGGGTCAATGGATACCAAGAGACGGCCATAAATTCACCATATAGCTTCAAAAGTGTCCTGTTTCATCCCAGAACATAAGAATCATGAAGTAATTGAAAAAGACCATACCTAGTGTACACTTGTTTTTACATTGACGTTATTAATTTATTTCCCATATAAAATGGACAGATTAGTTCCTAACCTCGAGAATCAACTTAATTTTGCCTTTATTCTTTTAATGTTTTTAAGTGCACTGTCCCAACCACTTTCAAGTATTGGTTTCAAAAAGAGATTCACAGTTTGCAACTTCTAGGTTACATTACATCTGCTTTTTTTAGTGTAAGTCCTAAATGTACTAAGAAATTAAACACGTTTTAAAAACTAACACAAAAGCTTAGTCTGGATCATGATTTTTATAATTTAGCTATTTAGGGGAAAAGCGATCAATTTTTTAAGTTAACATTTAATCATGAAATTTTCAGTACATGAATAACAAATTTCTTCACACAGATTTTTCAAAGGTGTATAGGCACTAAATTTGTCCACAAAGAATTTAAAGAGGATATTAGAAGTGGACTTGGAATGCTGGGTGGCAGCTGGTGTGACATGACAGGCCTGAACAAATGTGCCAACAAAGCCCTTATGGTTTATTGGGTAATTATAGGACGAGGCACCGGTGCCAGCCAATCACATTCCTGGGCAGCCACTTCTAAACCCACTTTCTCTTAAAGTAGATCGTTAACAATGCACTTTGGTGGAGAAGCACTGCTCACACTCGACATAAATAGTCTATTTGCAAACTTAGTCATTTGGTCAAAGCGCGGCACATCAGTGCTGGTACAGTGAACAACCACCTCTAGATTACACGGGCATCTTCCATTAAAGGCGTTGCAGAGGGGGTGTTCAGACAGGAGAGGAATGGATGGGCTGCAGTGGGCACAGGCCCATTCATTCCATCCATAAAGCCACACTCTGACGCACAGAAGCGGGTCCATTCCATTTGTTTTCAGGGTTCTGAAAATTTCACTCCAGAGCTTATGTGTACAAAATAAATTAAATCCCTCCCCTGCCCTTTCTCCAGAAGACAAAAACTTTAAATTGAAAAGACAAGTCTTAAGTACGGGAAGCCAGTTACCTCCACTTCACACTAGCTATCCTAAACAAAGAAGTGATCGAAAAAGACTTTCAACCAATTATCCAAGATTAGGACATGAAGGTTAATGTTCTTAAATGGGCAACTACCCTCTACCCCAAACTTCTAAAGTCTAGCTGGTTCCAAAGCCTGTCTTGGGGGAAAGAGTCCAATCAATTTCAAGAAAAGGACAGACTTTAGCCTTGGGAACTGCCCAAAAGTTATCATAGGGCTGACATGCATTTAGTGTTCAATTTCCAATATGACATTTTTTTTCATTTCCAGAGTGATACAGATATCTAATACTTGAAGTCAGGTTTCTGACAAAGTATTTGGTCCTTGGGAAATGCACAAACTTTAAAGAAAGGGGGCAGGAGAGACGACTCAGCGGTTAAGAGCACAGATGCTCTTCTGGAGGACCAGGTTTTGGTTCTCAGCATCCCACACCTACACTGGTATGTCACAGTTGCCCCTAACTCCAGCTGAGGGTCAGAGATCCAACATCTCTGACCTCCACAGGCACCTACACACATGTGCTGATCCCCATATAGACACATACACATAACTGAAATAAATTTTTAAACAATAATTTAAAAATTAAGGAGGGAAGTTCTGTCTATAAGTCCTCAGAGTGAACAAATGACTGAAATAAACACCATCCATCAATGTTGAAACCACTGCACCAGGACAAGGTCACAGAAGCCTCACTGTAGGAAGTTCCAAGAATTGAATCTCAGAGGAGGAACCAAATACACAAAGCATCAGGGGTTACCCAGGCTCCCAAGAGGAAGGCCACTTGCTAAGCAGTTTGTATGTTAGTATGTTAGCAACTGGTTCCGACTTACCTGTACATACTAGCTGCCTGTAGACCTTACTCACACCTATGAAAACACCCATCACAAGGCCTAAACTCAGAAAACCATCTAAAAAGTGACAAGTACCTCGTGTTGAAAACAAAAATGCTTCTCCAATGCAGCTGAGCTCTTCCCTGCAAAACACCAGAAGAGAGATAGGAGGGCAAAGAAGAAATGAGTTCCGAGATGGCCATAACTACTACAGCAGCTACAGGATATATCACCGTGGACCGTGAGGAAGAGGAGACGGAAGTGACTGGCTGGCAAGGATAACAAGTGTACTGGCCACAGGAGCAATGAGGTGGGTACCAGCTCCCATTAGCATCTTCAATCCGATCTGAAATCATCATTCCATCTTCAAAGCCATAGATAAAAAGTTTACACTGGAGACAAAGCACCTAAAGCTGATTCACATCACCGGGAGGATTTTCTATTACATTTCTACAGAGTGAACATCTGTCTTCGGGTGAGCCTATTCAGCCTCAGCCAAAAGCTCTCATATCCAGGCAAACTCATCATAATCAGAGGGCACCGAACTGAGAGATGCTCTGAGGAGATAAGACAGACCATTGGGAAATAGAATTTAATCCTGAAAGCTTATCCTGAATAAGGAAAAAAAAAATTGTCTCAGATGAAGCAGCATGAAAAAGTGTCTATGGCTCAGCAACCAGGCCCTTTTAAAAGATGAACCCTCACACCACTGCTGTGAGCAAAGTGACCTTCCACTTCTGAAGCAGAGCCAGGTTCCAAAGTGTGACTGACTTCTTGAAACCACAAAACACTTTATCACAGAGACAGAGAAAACTCACTCACGTGCAGTGCTTACATTTTCACACAGTTGGTGAATGCTTTTTACTGGCTTCAGTAAAATGTTGGCCAGAAGAGTAAGGGAAGCGACATATCTGGTTCAGTTCACTGTGATATCCTGAAGGAAGGGGCCATGACTGAGATCTCTGCCTCAAAACCAGGGAGGAGGACGAGACTGAGAAACAGGAGATTATGAAACTGAAAACTAGTCCTCACCAACTTTCTTTCAAGAAACACTTAGAGAGGCCTTGGGGATCCTGGGAGGGTTGAGCTGGGAAGCCATGGCAGCATACCACAATGCAGAGCAAGCTCTCCTATTTCAATGGACCAGGTGTTAGGTTCTTTGAGAAGAAGGTAGTAACTAGAGATCACTGCCTTCTCCCAAATACCTTCCCCAAACCATACCACATTTAAGCAACTTCCATTCAAGGGCTCAGTTCAGCTCAGAGAGATCTAAAAAAACCTATGCGTGAAAAACATAACAATTTGAAGCAAGTGCGAGCCCATGGCATGCCTTCCTTCTTAGGGAAAAGATACATGAACTCCCTGAGCTAGAGTTCTGAGATGTTTGAGCAAGTAGTCCATATGTAAAGGAAAATCTTGCAGAGTCTCTCATCTGTCTTTAAGCTCTCCTTCCAACCACTTGATCACAACTGATCTCCTTGAGATGCTAATAGATGTTTATCTGAGCAATGGCATGGTGCACTTCACAGAGAGCCTCTCTCTGGAAGGCACAGCTCCTTGGAACAGCACCACATTGGCCGGAAACCTTCATTTCCTGCAGTGCAGCATCCATCCAAGAAATACTCTCTCCAGGGCCAACATTGCCAAGAATAATACAGACAAACACGTTGGCATTCATGCACTTTGAAGGTAGCCCAGGAACAGACATGCTCAGAGCACTCACAGCAGAAAAAGATGTGCATCTCACTTCTTTGTCCAAACTATCAAGCTACCTGAGAGGTGTAGCTAGCCGCCACTCGTGAGCCAAGACTGACTCAGCAAAAACAGTTTCTTTTAAAAGGGCAGATCCTGCTCAACAAAATCTGTTTCTGCTTAGAATAGTTTCTCCCAGCATGGGTCTAGATCATGCCAGTGTCTCGTGTCTCTATTTGACTTTGTGACTAAAGTCAGACTCTGAAGAAAATATTCCTATAATCTAGATCTGAAGTGTCTCTGTGTTACAAAGCTTGACCCATTACCTATGGTGCTATTGAGACATGAGGATGTGTCCTTGGGGGAGATACTGGGATTCCAGTATGTTCTTGTGTGCACTCGGAGGTAAGTATGCTGAGATGAGCATTGTGTTTGACTACTCAGTCCTTGACATGATGTTCTGTCTCAACACAGGACCAAAAGCAGCAGAGCCAAGCTACCGTGGGCTAGAACCTCTAAAGCCATGAGCCAAAATAAATCTTTGTTCTTTAGAAGCTGGTTGTTTCAGGTGTTTGTCACAATAATAGACAGCTGGCCAACACATATCCCTAACTAACCACGAATAATTAACTTTAGTCTAAATCCAGCAAAATGTAGGGCTAGGTCTACAGCTCAGCGGTAGTGTTCTTGCCCAGTACATGTGAGGTCCCAGGTTCAATCCCCAGTACTGTATAAATAAATAAACAAATCCAATGAAATCCACACATTTGATTAAGCTTATTTGAACTTTACCTCACTGACCTTTCAAATGCCCTTGGGATAGAGAATAGAGATGTGACCAGATATGAGGCTATTATCTCCTCCCTGAACTTCTGCACTTTGTTCTACAGTAGAAAACAATATGCTGAAATTATAAGACAGTCAAATGTTGACACGGGCTGTTACCATAGATCCTCTGCAATTTAATGACAGGAGATTCTGGTTAGAACATTCTAATCTTCTATACTGCTCAGTAACTACCAACCCTCTAAACACCCTAAGGATATCATTATCACCAACACCTCTTCCAAATAAAATAACTTTAGCCAGGCATGATGGTGCACACCTTTAATTCTAACACTTGGAAAACAGAGGCAGGTAGATCTCTATGAGTTCAAGACTAGCCAGGGCTACACAGTGAGACCCTGTCTCAAAAAACAACACAAAAACAAACAAACAAAAGCAGAGTAAAAGTTTCTTCTGAGGCATGGTGGCTCACACCATTAATCCCAGAACTCCGGAGGCAAGAGGCAGGAGGATTTCTGTGAGTTCAAGGCCAACATAGATAAGTGCAGGCCAACCAAGACTACATAATAAGAGCCTGTTTCAAACAAACAAACAAAAAACTCTCTTCCAAGGGTAATTTTATTTCAGAACATTTTCATATTTGAAAGTATAAATATTTCTTAAATTGTCTTTTTATACACTAAACTATGAATTGAGCTTAGCATGCTGGAGAGATGGATCAGCACTTAAGAACACGTGTTGCTCTTGCTGAGGATGCTGCTTCAGTTCCCATCACTGTAACAAACTGTAACTCCATTTCCAAAGGATCCTACCCATCACTAGCCTCCATGTGCACTGCAAACACATGAACAGACATACATGCATACAAAAGACCCATACACATAATATAAGAATAAATACTTTTAGAAGATTTTAGTTTATAAGCCTATTAGAAGCTAATTTAAGATAATTTAGTAAGCCACCAATTCTAGAAAGTATCTTCTGTCCCAGACTATTCTAGAAAACTATATTGTCATGTACTAGGCTGAGTCTCACAAACAAAATTTGTAGGTGTTTTATACCAAAGTTTGAGTTGAAGAAGATCGCCAAAACCTTGGGAAACACACTGTTGAGGCCATGGACTCACACAACCATCAACAGAGACAGAATAAAACTAAGAAAGATAGGCAGGGGGAAAATATCTAAATACCTTTTAAATGAGATTTGAAAAAAGAGATGGAGAAGCAATGAGGTGTAAAAATAAGACAAAGGCAATGTTCAGACTCCCTGATAAACAAGCGACCATCATTCACAATCCCACAAGCTAGCCAGGCAGAGAGGCCATCAGGCTGCACCAGGACCAATGCTCCTGCTTCGAACGTTAATTATGCGGCCAAGTCTAGTCCTTGTCTGGCATACAGCTAGTTAGATTTCTAGTTTTCCATCTCACTGCCCTAAGGAATCATTTATGTTGGCTCAAGCCACCAGAGACTAATGGATATTCCTCACTCCATAAACCAGCAGCCACATTCACGTGTTTCTATGGCAAGTCTGGGAAGGAAACATGTGTATGACTTTCCACATCACCAAACCATCATTCACCAAGAAATCAGGGCAACCAGTATCTTCTTAAAATGCTGGTTACCTGGACATTTAGACAAATATTTGTCTGATCTGATAATAAACTTAGTAGAAAGCTTTAAAAATGTGAAACCCCTAAGGGGATAAATTCCTGTATAGCAGTAAATTTGAGAAAGCCCTCTTTGGCCTTAGGTAAGCAAAGGTTCATGGGTAAAAAAGGATCTTGGCAGCCAGGGTCAGATAGGGTCAAAAGGTTGTTTGTGGCTTCTTCCTTCCAAAATGCCAAGTTTTGACTGTTTAACTATTTGTCTGTACCTTTATACTCAGACTTTTATCTTAGAAAAATTTAAATTAGCATCAAAGGAATAAACAGGCAAAGAAAGAAAGCAACCACCTTGACGCTTTCACTTTCAAAGAGGATAAAGGAAGGTCAAAATTTTCAAAAACTTTTCATTTGACTGACTAAAATGTTGAATTGCCTCTTAAAGTCAAGATACCAGATTTATCTCCATGTATCATCAATACCATCTTCAATCCAATTGAAGATGGCAGTCATAGCTACAAAAAGAAGAAAATGCAAAATCCAAATCATATTACTTTGAATTAATTCCCAATTCCATGAAATTTGGATAGGAATATAAGACATTGTCAGTTATTATACCTTCTTCTTAATGGTGTTTAGATTTCTATATTTGTGGATTTTCCATATATGCTCATCTTTGATCCCAAGAATTGTATCACTGTCTGCTGAGCTCAGGAAAATGCAAGGGCTGTGCTGGCTAGAAACGCCACCCTGGCACAGAACCCAGGGCAGCATTCAAGTGGGGCTGACAAGGGGCAGACCTAAAACTGAAAAGGAAACTGGGCAGTGGGTGTCTACATGAGCTTTGACGTGTTCTTAAATATCCTTGCAACCAAGGAAGTGACTTGAGTAAGAGTATGTCTACAAGTGCGGCACCTCCTGCCCAGAAAAGCCGTAGGAAAACCATCTTCACCCTGGATGACCTTGAGGTCCATCTCAAGTAGAAAATGAAGGCTAAAGCAGACAAGTAAATGATGTACTACAACATATAATATGTGCCCTGACACATACATGGTGGGGACAGATATGGTAAAGACATGGAGCTGTATTGGTTAAGGCATTTACAGATGTTTCTATCCACTCATTAGCTGATTAATAAGCTAACCAAACAGAGACATCATTGGCTGTATAAATTTTACAGTTTTTGTAAAGACTGCAGAATTGGTCTAGAAATGTCATGAAATAAGCAAATAAACAGCATGAACTGTTGTGGAATATCATTTTAACTGTGTAAAGGTGTGTTACGTTTATTATTGCTGCCTTTGTTAACAATGCAAAGACATGTTACATTTGTTTGGTTAAATAAAATTAACTGGGGTCAGGAGGCTGAGTCAGCAACCAGCTGACAGGAAGTGGTAGAGAGGAACTAAGTGTAGCTAGGGTTCTTTAGGGGAAATGAGCAGAAGGATGGCCCTTTTTCTGGAGACATAAGCAAGGGAAGAAGGTTAGCTACTTGCTATTCAGCCTCTCTGAGATAGCAGGATTTCACCTCAACCTTAGAATCCTGAGTTCTATAGAAGGATCCAAATTTAGATAAAGTTTCCTTTAGCAGCTGTGGTAGAGTTAGTGCCTAAGGGAACAGAATTCCCACCTGGCTGAAGCCAATCCCTTGGAACCACTGCTGATAGCTGCAGAGATGCAATTGCCAGTTAGGAGAGCAGTTGCTTAAGATGCAGCCAGTGTATCGAACGCAAGACAACAGTGAACAAAAAAAAAAAAACTCCAAGGGAGAAGGGAACGTTAGGGAGGAATGCAGTGTCTATAGTTGCCACATTATAGTGATGAGAACTCCATATTTCAACCAAAAAAAAAAAAAAATCAAATACGCAAAGAATGAAAAAATAGAATCAAAACATGAAAGAAAAAAAAAAACAGCTCATCCATAATAGAAATCTGTCCCTGAGGAAGACCAAATGTTGTGAATAAATAATACAGGCTAAATCACTATCCTAAATAATCTCAAAGAACTAAAATAATTCATACATCATCCAAGGAAAATATGAGAACAGAGCCTCACCAAACCAAGATTATTGATAAGACAGAAATCATAAAAATGAGGAGAATTGCTGTTGCTCTCAATTGCCCACCACAACCCTATTGCTGAAGGCCAGTCACACCAAATGTTAGACATAAATAAACCAACTTCAAACCGACCAGAAAACTCTCTCCCTGCTGGCTAGCTTACATAGTGCCAGAAGAAGAGCATCAGTGGTCTCACCAGCACCAGCCCCTGCATGCTACAACACTGAAAAAATGTGCACACTGGGGCAACAGTGGCATGATAGTTCTTGAAGTAACCAACTGCTTTCTGAATGGATATGAGTGTTGTGTGATGTTTTGTTTGTATTCTGACAAATAAAGCTTGTCTGGAGATCAGAGGGCAGAGCTACCACTAGTTAACCATAGAGGCCAGGCAGTGGTGGCAAACACCGGTAATCCCAGCTTTTGGGAGAAGGAAGCAGGAAGATCAGGAGTTCAAGGCCACCCTGGGCTACATAAGATTGAACCAGTCTAACAGCTGGGTGGTGGTGATGCATGCCTTTAATCCCAGCACTAGGGAGGAATATAAGGCAGGTGGAGACAGGGCGTCGCTCCTCCCCCCCAATTAGGTCTGAGAATGAGTGGAGGTAATAACTCTCTAGTGGCTGCTACTCTGCTTCTCTGATCTTTCAGCTTTCACCCTTGTTATCTGACTCCAGGTTTTTATTGTTAAGACTAATTGGGATTGTACTTCATGTGAAGCTTGCTCAACAGGAAGAATTTTATTCCGGCTACTAAAAACCTGAACAAAAGCCCATGACTGGCAAGATGACAGGCCCTGATGGGGAACCTACAGTTGTTTTACTAAATGACCACACTGTCACACTGCATCCTGAATGTTTATGCTTATACCAAGAGATTTGTGCTGCTCTTTAGTCAGAGAAGCTTCTTTCTGCAGTGGGAAGTAGCTACTGCAGAAATGCATAACTGGTCAAAAGGTGCATGTGGATCATCTATATGAACCTCTCATCATGCAAGGCTTGGGGAATTTCTCAGAAGACCGGAAGGAAAGAATATAAGAGTTGGCAGTTGTGAGCAAGGGGAGAGCTATAAAGTACTGACTCCTATACAGGATGTGGAATTTGACACATTCATCACAGAAGCTGTGATTACCTGAACAAAACATGTGGAAGATCTAGCCAATCAAAATTCCAGCAAAGATGGAGAAGAAATACATGCCTAGTACTGTAAACTTGGTTAAAATCCCATATATGGGGAGGAGGTCATAGGCAATAAGGGAGAACCTAACACTGTTGTTTTGCTAAATTGCCATGGTCTCAAACCACCTTCCAAATATTTATGTTTATATCCACAGATTAGTTCTGTCCTCAGCCTCCATCAGAGGAGCATCTCAAGACTCACAACTGGTCAAAACGCATCAAATAAATGAGTGAGGAATGTTCAGTCTTCAATGTGAAATCTCTACCATCGTGTCCATGGCTCAGGGGACAATAAAAGAAGAGGAAGAAGAAAGAATTTTAGAGCCAGATGTGAGGGAGGAGTACCATGAAACGGTGTCTTCTAAAATGGCATGGCCACTACATTCATTAACTCACTGCAGTGGTCCTGTACCGTTCGGCCATGCCTGGAGGAGGGCTCACAATGCCCAAGTCCTCACTAATAGACCATGGCAGTTAATGGATTCTGAGGAAAGAAGAGTCATTTTCTCCGGTGGTGTCGTCACTTGTAAGTTGCCTGTGTTGCTGTAAATAGGCTCCTAGCCCATGCTGTGCAAACAGACACAACTAACTTGGTGGAGGAAAAAGAACAAGCATCAGAGTTGGAGAAGTCTTGTTGCAAAGGAAGTTTCACGGGGGCTGGCTGGGGGATAAGAAAAGGCGATGAGAGCTGAAAATGCCAAAGATGCAATCTGACCCAAGGCCAGAGTTATCGAGGAAGAGAAACCTCAACTGAGAAAATGCCTCCATCAGATTAGACAAATCTGTGGGGCATTTTCTTGATTAATAATTAAAGTGGGATGCCAAGCCCACTGTGGGTAATGCCACCACTGAGCAGGTGAGTCTGGGCTCTGTAAGAAAGCAGGCTGAGACAGCAATGGGGGAGCAAGTGAGTAAGCAGCATTCTACAAGGCCTCTGCTTCAGTTCCTGCCTCTAAGTTCCTGTCTTGAGTTCCTGCCTTAGCTTCTGGCTGATGATGGCCTAAAATCTATAAGCCAAATAACCCTTTCCTCTCCAAGTTACTTTTGGTCATGGAGTGTCATCATGGAGTAGAAACCTAAGGCAACAATATATACATGTAGGAAATTATCAAAGAATATTTATATAAAAATAAGCGATAAAGCCAGGGCAGTGGTGGCTCACGCCTTTAATCCCAGCACTCGGAAAGCAGAGGCAGGCAGATCTCTGTGAGTTTGAAGCCAGCCTGGTCTACAAGGTGAGTTCCAGGACAGGCTCCAAAGCTACATAGGGAAACCCTCTCTCGAAAATCCAAAAGAAAAAAAAAAGCAATCAAATGAATGTACAATTCTTTGCACATGCAATCCTGTATTCTTTTACTATTTATCAACATATACAAACATATTTTAAGTAACAGTCATGTAAATTTTATCTGCTTGTACATACACATTGAATCCGTTTTAAATAAATAAACAAACAAATAAATACATCGGAATATTGAGTCCCCATTGCAGCAATGTTGGCTCTATTGGAATAGTCTTGAATAAAGTCTTCCTTATCAGTTTACCAAGTGCCAGAATTTCTTTTGTTTAACATCACACATACAAAATCAGATAGTTCGTCACTAGCAACATTTTGTACTGAACTAAAAAGAAACAAGATAGTAATCTATAGCTACATGAAGAAATAAAGAACATCGTCAAAGAAAAATGCACAAAATGTTCAAATAATATGTATGGATTTTATCTACAGTGTTTTCTTCTATCGGACTAAGAGACAAAAAGCAAAGTGGTAACTATAAAACCATATTGGTAGATTATAATGCATAAAGTTGTGTTTACAACAATAATTATACAAGACATAAAATGAGGACAAGTTATATTAAACTTGTGTTTACTATTAAAATTAATCCATGAACTAGACTATTTTAAGATACTAATTGTGTTTCTCCAAAATAACTAATAATGAAATAATTCAAAAGTATATAGTGAAGAGCAAAGAAAATGTAACCATCAAACAAGAACTTGTAAACACACACACACACACACACACACACACACACACACACACACACACACCTATATACATATACCTACCAGAACCTTGGGATATATAAAATAAAAACAGAAGGAGAAAATAGAAAAATAATGACAGAGACCCAAATGACATGACAGAAGACCAACAAAGAAACTGAAGGCTGGAGCAAGACCATAAGCCCGACAGCTGCAGAGCATTGCACCCAGCAGTAGCAGACTACACATTCTGAAGAACAGCCCATGTGTCAGACAACAAGACAAGTCTCGGTACATTAAACAGGACAATGTCGTACTAAGTATGCTCCCTATTTACAAAAGAATAAAACCTGAAATCACTAACAGAAGAAACTTTAAGATATTTATAAAGACATGAAAGTTACACAAGACTCATAAATAAGCAAAGAATACCTCACAAAGGAAATTATGGAAAATTCTCTAAAGTTAATGAGAACAAAATCCCAACATAGCAAAGCACACAGCTGCCGTGGAGGCAGTGCTCAGTGAGCAGCTTACAACTGTAAACACCTCCACTGTTTGGAATGGCCTCAACCACCGAATTCTTCAGAAAACCTAGGAAACTGTGGGGTGAGAACATGGGTCAGTGGGTAAAGCACCTGCTCTTCAAGCCTGGACCCCTGAGCTCAGATCCCTAAACTCTAGGTAAAAGGCTGACAGCCAGGCACAGTGGCATCCCAGAACACATATAGGGTATGAGAGGTATAGTGCTGACAACCTCCGAAAGGTTAGTCAGCCCGACTGACTGGACTGTGGCGAAAGAGCTAGTCTCAAACAAGGAGGAAAGGTGAGGAGCCATACTCACATGTCCTCTGATTGGCACATGTGTGTTATGGAAGGCACACCTCAATTCTCACACATCACAACTGTACACACACACACACACACACACACAGAGAGAGAGAGAGAGAGAGAGAGAGAGAGAGAGAGAGAGAGAGAGAGAAACTAGGAAACTAAACATGGTATCCTGGAATCCTAGCATTTGGGAGCAAAAAGCAAGAGAATTGGGAGTTCAAGGTAATTCTTGACTGAATAGCAAGTTTGAAGTCAGCTGGTGCTACACGGGATCCCATCTCAAAACTAGGAGAGTGGAAAAAAAAAAAAAAAAAAAACTAGAAAACCCTGAGTGATAAGCGAAAGGACACAATAGAGGCTGTGATACGACTCAATGGAGCGAATAGAATAACAACAAGCTCCCAGCAGGAATCAAAGGGCCAAAACTGACTCAAAAGGAAGTGGAAATGTGAGCAAATCTACAATAAGGAAAAAGAGCAAGTCTGTGTAGGTGCTCAAAGTAGTGAAATCCAGGAATAGCCATGGCCTGGGACCATGAACCTGGGAATATATTTGTTGGCCCAGCAAAAGAGAACTAAGATTGTAGATGGAATTAAGGTTTCTGGTAAACTAACCTTAAAAGATGAGATTTTCTAAGGATGACCAGGTGGTCAGAGGAGTAATCAGAGAAGTGATTGGGTGATCAGAGAGGCAATGAGACAATCAAGTAGTCAAAGTGATATACTGAGGATTCAGACCTAGAGTTGTCTATGAAGATGGAGGAAGGGGGCTGACAGCCAAGGAAGGAGAGCTGCCCCCAAAACCTTGAGAGGACAAGTTAACATTTCCCCATCCATCCTGTCAACACACTAGCGCTGGATTTTAGTCCTGCAAGACCCGTGTCAGACTGCTACCCTTCAGAACCACAAAGTAATATGCGGCATTGTGAAAACTTGAGTTGTGTTCATTTGTTACTGTGGCTGAAACAGAAAGGTGATACATACAGCTTCAGGCCAGAAGGACAGGGGCTGAAATAACCTCACCTAGAGATTAGAAGTCACTCCTGAACTGGGCAATGGGCAGAAACGATGAAAGTTTTGAAGAATACACTAAGAATACTGAACAGACTATTAATAAAAGTAGATGTTGAACTAGGGACATGGCTTAGTACATAAAGTGACTGCCATATAAGCAGTCAAATAACAGCTGAGTGGATATGGTGGTGGCTCACCTTTAATCCCAGCCAGCAGGAGGCTGAGACAAACTTGGACCATGCTGGCTAGTTAGGCTAACCATAACAGAGTTCCAAGGTCAGCCAGGAACTCTGCTTCAATATCTAAGGTGTGGAGGGGGATACACATGTCACCTGAGACCAACCTCAGGCCTATACACACACACACACACACACACACACACACACACACACACACACACTCAAAAAATAACAATAAGTAATTTTTGAAAGTGTGAATCTCAATGTTCTGCTGGTGATGCCTCAGAAGGGATGGGAGCTTGGTAGAGATAGAATGTCAGCTTGGAGAAAGCCTACATCATCATTAATAAGTTGCTGGCAGGTTGAGGGAGAAAGCTATTAAACAAAAAAGAAACCAGGATTTGATGGTTTGGGAAATTTTTCAGCCTTTCCAGATTGCAAAATATGCTAAAATTTAATTTATTCACTGTTAAGGGCGAAAAGCCTGCATGTCTGAATGTACAAACATTTGCTAAAACCCTAGAACAGTAAGAGGTCAGAGTCCTTAGTCACACGTTGCAGAAAAGGCTCTACAAAGAGACCAAGTGACTGACTTCAACTCCCTCTCCTTCTTGGCAGAAACCAAGAAAAAAGAGGGAACAAACTAGGAAAAATTTGGAGGGCACCCTCTGAAAAATAACTTCTCAGTGCATCTGACATATATAAAAGCCTATAACATTCTTAAAATTTTTTGAACTGCCATCTTGGACCCAAAAGGAAGAAAGTAAAAGTGTAAGAAGGCTGTTGCAGACCTCAAAGTCTCCAGGGAGTAAACGAGCTAAGAAAGCTACTACATTGTGAAAGAAAGAAGACCTCTGAACGTAACTGACCCCAGAGAGCAGAGCTGGGAGTTACAGGGAGTTACTCCCGGGCCCTGGACCTGATGGAGTTTGCTGGATGAACTTTTAACTACTCGCGACCCACGACTACTTGCATTTCCTTCTATTCTCTCCCTTTTTGCACAAAAACATTATCCCTCCCACCTGCTGTCTGATCTCATTGTATTTTGTCTATAACTCATTTGTTTCTAC
Source organism: Onychomys torridus (assembly GCF_903995425.1). Lineage (NCBI taxonomy): Eukaryota > Metazoa > Chordata > Mammalia > Rodentia > Cricetidae > Onychomys > Onychomys torridus. Next base: position 40,258,281 of record NC_050444.1, on the reverse strand, counting down.
TTTTCACACAGTTGAGGTGAATTTTGCTCCAGGATAAATTATGGCCAGCTAGCTCTTCACACGTGGCAGAAAATATTTAAGTGGTAAAATTTAGTGTCATGAGTTAGTGATATTTACATAAGACTATGGAGTTTATGTTGATACTATTATGGGTTAAAAATTAGAAACGTATCAACACAAAAAACTTGCACATGGATGTTCACAGCAGTCTTGTTGATGATAGCTCAAAACTGGAAACCATCAAGCGATGAGTGGCCAAACAAAACGTGGCTTCCGTGTACTAGATCACTTGATTGAGGCTCTTTGAATATGCCACAGCAGAATGGAGGTTTAACCATCATGATACTAAGGAAACAAAGCCCAAACAAAAAAGCTAAAATGATTGCACAGTCCCATTTTTTTGTGAATTGTCCAGAACATGCAGATACATAGAAACTAAAGGTAGATTAGTGGCTGCCAGGGATTATGGCAAGGATGACTGATATTACAAAAGGCTCTCAGACCTTAGCATGACTGATCCATGTTAGAGGCACAATTCTGACCTTAAAACCCAGAACACAGGTCCCAACACCTGCCAAAACAGGAGCTAAGACCTAATCCCTCAAAGATTGAGTCCATAGTTCCAAGAACATCCCTAAATGTACTGATCTTGCTTTTTGGTTTCTGTAGTTCTGAATTTTGCTAACTGTTCTTGCTAACTGAAGTGTGGCAACCAGGATATGGGTTTTATGAATAAATAAATAAAAGGGGTTGTAAGGCCCATCGGGGCTGCATAATTTAGGCAAGTTCCCTGTACAGCCATCAGTTGCCATTAAAGACTTTCTTTTCAGTTTTAAGAGTGTCTGTGTGGTGATCTCTGGTGGGCTTATCTTGAAACATCATGCCTATAGTGTTTTTTTAAGGTGACCTTAAAGAATTTGGCTCTCAGAGCCAAGAGCTACTGTGTTTACCTATCGGTTGTGCCTGCTGGCAAGCATCAGTCATGAGGGAGCTTGCTGACTGTTGACGCTCTCTCATAAAAGGAAGGGGTGGGGAGGATCATTGGACCCTCAGATGGGTGTCCAGCCATTCATTCCTGCCATCTGTATGCAATTCTGCCCTAAACACACATGGATGTGGGACTCTCAGGGAGGGGCTAGAGCATATAGGCTGAGGAAAAACTGACTAAGAGGGGCTCTGTCTTTGTGGCTATGGGGAAGTCATCATCCATGATGGGTGTAGACTTTCTAGTGCTCATGCTTTGGCATCACCCATGCCCCTGCCTATAACCCCTCAAACATGCTTTATAAGTAAACCCCAACACTCTCATTGGTTCTCAAGGGTGAACTTCAGCAGACTCAAACTTTGATTTCTCGTTAGGACCTTGTGAGGAAGAATACCCAAGGTTGACCTCTGGCCTACATGCACACATGCAAAAGGAACATTTTCTGAGTGGGTGGCTATTGCCAATAAAGTATGGACAATGATCAAAGACACAGCAATACTCTGTCTTCAAAAAGGTTCACAAGGATTTTTTTTTATTTTAATTGTACTTGTAAATAGTTCTTATTTATATATTTATTTGTTTACTTAAATGTGTATGTTTCATATGGGTGGGTGGGAACCCATACCACAGGAGGTCAGAGGTCAAGTCTGTGGTGTTTGTCCTCTCCTTCCATACTTAGGTGGGTTCTGAATATCAAACTTAGGCAGTCAGGCTGATGCAGGAAGCAAATTTACTTGCTAAGTTATTCACTGGCCCCAAGAAAATTACATTTCAAGTTTATTGAGATAAATGTTTACAAACTGCTACAATCACATGCTCATATCCAAGAATGTGCCCTCAACCTTTCTTCAGAATTCTACATCTGTTCCCTAGATGTAACTTGAGATTTATCAAAAGCCTCAGCTGTTCCATGTAAAGACAGGTATTATGCCAGGCACAGAGATGCACACCTTTAGTAAAAGCACTTGGTAGGCAGAGAGGCAGGTGGATCTCTGTGAGTTATAGGAGAGCCAGAGCTATATAGTGAGAACCTGTTTGTTTTGTTTGTTTGTTTGTTTAAAAAAGAAAAACAGATGTTAAAAGAAAATGTAAAATGGAGAGGACTTGTGAATACTCTAATTATAAACTTGCATACACATTATTAAATTTTTATATTTGTTCAGTTCCAGTTACAACATTATCGAAGATTCACAAATGAAATTTATAAGCACATTTTACTTAAAAGACACAAACATGGTAATTGTTTTCTCAAAAATCTTACATTTAAATACTTCCAAAATTATACCTTGAGAACTAAGAAACATCTCTTTTTTTAGAATTTCATACATGAGTTTTATGTCTTAAATGTCATCTAACAGTGAAAGCAGCACTGGCATGGGATCTTTCAGATCCTTCCAGCCCCATGCACTCATAGGTGAGCTCTTCTGCCTTTAATACTATCTGCATCTCTGTCCTCAGAGACTCAGGGCTCTCTGAGATCCCCTGCCCTCTTTTTGAACTTGGCATCAGCTGGCAGGTTGCATTTGGCTCATTCGTGAGTCCCAGCTGCTCCTTCACACCATCCCTCCTCGGGGCCTAGGATATGGACTTTCTGTTCCAACTACTCAGCCAACTCCTTGACTGCAGTTATCCATACCTAGAGCCTCTGTGGGCAGCCTTTGGGAAGAAGAGATTTGTGGTGGGTATTGTGTTCCCTGAAATATTGTGTGTTCCCCGAAATAAACATAGCTGGGGTCAGAGAACAGACAGCCACTAGAACAGAGCCACAAATGGTGGCTAGAAAATGGGTCAGAGCAAACCATAGCAGAAGTTGGGCGGTGGTGGTACACACCTTTAATCCCAGCTCTTGGGAGACAGAGCTAGCCAGATCTCTGAGTTCAAGGCCACATTAGAAACAGCTAAGCGTGGTGACCCACACCTTTAATCCCAGGGAGTGGGGGCAGAAACAAAAAGGTATATAAGGCATGAGGACCAGGAACTAAAGAGGAAAAAGCATGTAGTTAGTTAAGCTTGGGAGCAACACAGTTCAGCTGAGATTCATGTGGAGGAGGACTCAGAAGCTTCCAGCCTGAGGAAACAGTATCACCTGAGGAACTAGCAAGGTGAGATGGCTGTGGCTTGTTCTGCTTCTCTGATCTTCCAGCAATCACCCCAATACCTGGCCTCAGGTTTGTTCTTATTAATAAGAACTCTTTGAGATTCATGCTACAGAGATTTTGACAACAATGGCCACAAGGTTCTTGGGTTAGTAGCTTTCCATGAGTGTCCCAAATGCTTGAGATAAGTTACAAAGAGAAAAGATTGATTTTGGCTTCCAGCATTAGAGGTTGGCCCTGTCAGTTTGGGGATGTGAAAAGGCAGCACATTGCATACAAGTGTGAAGGAGAGCAAAGCTATTCACTTCATGGTCAGGATGCAAATGAGAGAGAAGGGACAGATGGGGAATCCCACTACACTTGGCCTCTTAATGTTTCCAGATGTTCCTAATAACACCAAGGTAGTCACTAAGCCTTTTCCACATGGGCTTTTGGAGGAAAGTTGGATATAAACTGTAGCAGGAATTCCCATGATAACTAATGAAATCATGAGTACAAAGGTGCTCTTTAAAAGTAAGGCCTTAGGAAGTAATTGTCTATTAGTAGTCAAAGAGCCTGTGTAATTTTCCATTGAATTGAACCTCTCCACCCTGAATCTTTCATATAAAACAAAAAACTGATCATGTAGGATCTTAGTATGTAAGATCTACTGTGGTCCAGGGGCTAATTTGGGAGCTGTTACTGATTACCCTGGCACCCATGGGTGGGTATAAAGTTGATAGACCTTGATGACCTGGTTGAAAAACAGAATTCTATTTGAAATGTGAAGTTCTGCCATTGTCAGAGTGCTGAGGATCAGTGACTGTGAAATGCCCAGCCATAATGGGGGACCCACTCACCATCCTCAAAGCTCAGACAGTGTTATGGAAAATGGGCCAGAAAGAACGTAAGAGCCAGAGGATGGTGTAGACAGCTGTGGAAGTCCATCTTCCAGGTCTGACTTGACCACTGTCCTCTTGACTCCAAAACAGCTGTGGTTACCTGAACAAGACTCACAAAACGGGGAAGTGGGGAGGCTTTGTAAGCCCAACTCTCTTGAGTAGCTATTAGCAGCTATCTGAAGCTGGGGGGTAGGGAGAGACATTTTCTTCACTGATAAATTGCCCCATACTCCTATAAATAATCCCTCATCTGTGCTTCTGTAAGCAATCCTAGTAAAACTCATTGGGTCAGCCCCAAAAAGGACATGAAAATTGAAAAGGCACTAGTTGGGGAAAGGTAAGATCAGGAGGAATGGAAGGAAACGAGAGAGGGTTATGGATATGGCCAAAAGATATTATACACATGTATGAAAATGTCATAAGGAAGCTCAACATTTTTATCACACATAATTAATCTATGCTAACATAGTTTATGAAAAGTTCAACCATTATTTTTCAAACAAACATGAAATTTCATATTCATTTCCCTGCTGGGATGAGAATCAGTCCGCGGGACCTGTGCAAAGGGAAATTGCAAGCACTTTATTCGGTCTATTTTGAGATACTTAAGGTTTCCTTAAAGCTGTCTTTTGTATCCAAACCCTGTCCCATCCGTCAGCTACAGTCACTTGTTAACTCCATCACAAAAGTTCCCTGTCATCTCTGGACAGAGCTGCGACAGCTTCCAGAACATCAATTCTGTCAGTAACACTTACTTCTTACCAACCTACATAAAGTCATATTAACTTAACCAGACTAGAAACATTCTTATTCTGTTAAGATCAACCTCTAGGCCAGACCTGTCCTCATTCTGAGTTTTTCTGCAGGGTCCATGTCAAGGACTCTCTCTCTCCCACTCTTTCTCTGATGCCTCAGTGACTTGGTTTGTAGAAGCCATGATCAAGAACACACACACACACACACACACACACACACACACACACACACACACACACTCCCTTCAGTTAACACTCCATTAACTTTGAAGGTGAACTGCATCAGAGGTGTGCTTCTGCTAAACCTTAGCTGGCACATTCAGGTCAATCCTCCATCCCTCTGTTTATCCCAACTATTTCTCTTGAGCACACTAAGGCCTCCTAAGATTGTCCTTTGCAGAGACTACTTCCACCAAATGACTGCCTAAGGTTCCTGATCATGGGGCATCCAACCTATCTCCCTTGAAGTATCCAAGTATTTTGCTTTTCTTTCATGTTTATCTTATGAATCATAAAAACTCATCAGCACTGACAGTGGACAGTGTAATACATTTCAACAGATGATGTATGAAGAGCATCACTGAATTAGATTCTCAGGGGCATAGTAGGTTCCCATGTTTGCTAACATCCAAACTCAATTAGCCTGCTATAGGGTGACATGAAACCAACTAGACCTAGCAATCTATAGAAATGAGGGAGAGAGAGAGAGGTTTTATATTATGGTGAGAATCCACGGGTGAGTGGTGAAGTGTTTTACTAGAAAAGGAAATTGGGGAGGTAGACTAAGACAGGAGAGGGGTTAGAAGGTGAGGGAGTGAGAAAGGGAACAAATTCATTTTAAATGTGTTTATGGAGTCTTGGAGGTTCGTAAAATGAGAACTGAGAACTGAAAGTAAAAGGCAGAGACAGCCAAAGTGGATGTTTCCATCTCATGTGAATGGAGGGATAGGTTGGTGTTTAAGAGCACTGACTGCTCTTGAAGAGGACCTGGGTTCAGTTCCCAATGCTGATAACTCCTCTTTTGACCTCTGAGGGCTCTTGCACACACATGGTGGACAGACATACACCCAGACACACAAACATTCACAGGAAATAAATATTTTTTAAAACAGTGCTCAACATAAGTGATATGTGCTAAAGCCATGGGTTAGGTGAGATTGGTAAAGAAAAAAAAAAGAGGAAAAAGAAAGAGAAAGCTAGTCTCTAACACACACAGTCATGCTTCTGTCTGTCCCAGTTAGGCACATCCTTAATTCTAGACGGCTAAGCAACAGTGGCTGGAGTTTAGGGACAGAGAGCGACGAGGGCTGGAGGGAAGAGAGACAGTTCAGCTGAGGAAGTCCTTCCACTCTCAGAAAAGCTGAGGTACCAGTTAAAACCAAGAAAATTCGGTACCAAATGCACTAAGATAGGAAATAGCTGCTTTGGCTAAAATTACTGAAGGGAACAGGGATCGGGAAAGGCACAAATCTCCACTTCTCATGCCAAGTCCCTGGACTTCCGGTGATACATGTCCCTGATCCTTAGGGTCAAAAGAGACAGTGTGTACTAAGTTTGAACTCTGACTGAGTGAAATGGTTACTAAGGCAATCCTCAGACTTTCCAAGGAGGACTAATTAGCAGTAGCCAGCCCAGGCTGAGGCTACACTCTAATACGTATTCCTAACTGGCTGCAGCTGCAATTGCTACTCCACAGAATCTTTTCCCTTCCCAGCTTTTGGGGTTGTAGGGCAAGGAAAGGCTTTGCTTGACTCATGTCCCTAGAATCTAGCCCATAGACTGGAAAAGAAGTTATTCGGCAATTACACAACAAAAACTACAAAATATGTATTGATTCAGCAGTTACTAAATTCTATAGGATTTTCTTAGAGTTCAAGTAAATAAGACTTTATCCCTCTTACGTATTTTATATGAAAAGAAGTGGAACAACATTTTCTTGAGAAAAATCTTCTTTGCTTTGGGGGATGCGTTTTAAAACCATAATGAAGAAAAATGGGAGGGAAATATGCTGACAGGGCATTATATATCTTACCAGGTATTTCTTTATAAATTATCAGTGTATTACAAAGGCCAGTCAGCTAACGCCACAAAGCTCCCCACACCATCACCTGACTTCAAAAGCAAATGCACAAAAAAAAGGTGGGTGCGGAATTCTGAGCTCCCATTGAAAAGCTGATGATTTCAACCGAGAAAGCCTTCTATTTCAAAAGGGTATTGCACAAATGCAATTATTCTCAAAGCGTCCCATCTGAAGTCATCACACTTCACAGAATGCCAGCCACCCACTGCGGCTGAGACTCTTCTGAAGACAATGGCCGGCTATCAAGCATAATAGGACCAGACGCAACAAACAAATTAAAATGTGTGTCTTTGTCCAATGATACTGTTCCAAGGACAGTAACTGACATGGCAATTAATGTCTGGGAACAGCCACTTCAAAGATTAAAGAAAGTGATTATTTCACCCTGTCAATGGGCAGACCCACCTTAATGTGCTGAGATGTTTGCATTTTAAGTTACATTTCTATGAAATAATACAGATGAAAGCCGGCTGTTAAGAAAAATTTACCCCATCATAAAATCGAGGACTATTTTGAAGTATTTAAGAGAATTTCAACCTGACATTCAAAGCAATTTATTGCTGCTTATGTGACTTGGAGCCAGACCACAGCTTTGTCAAAGCCTAATTTTACTCTTAAACCATTTGATTACAAAGACTGATACCGATACTTACTTGTCTGGAGAAAGAAAGAGGGAACACAAACTGTTTTCTTATATTTCTAGGTGTGTTATCAGTTTCAATGGGAATGAGTTTCTAAATGTCTCTATGACAAGGACGCCCATTGCCCAAAAGTCAACATCTGTTTAAAACCGAGTGTCCCCACTAGACAAACTACATGATGAGCTCTGGTGACCAAACTGACAACATCCCAAAAGGATTCACCTGTGAAATTTCAACATTTCAAATCTTTTTTCTCCTTTTACCATTTCTCGTGTAGGTGGACACATAGGTAGAGGCCCCCACCCCAACCTGCATTCAATGAGGTGGGTTCTCTTGATCAAACAATCCAACCCAGAGCTGCTTGCCGTCACGGCTACCTTCACGACCTAGACTGGGGATTCTGTCTCCAATCTGAGGCTATAGTTACAGGTGGGCCGCCACTCCCGCCTGCATGGATTACAGGTGGGCCGCCACTCCCGCCTGCATGGATTACAGGTGGGCCGCCACTCCCGCCTGGCATTCCTGTGGATTCTGAGAATCCCAGCTCCAACCCTCATGCTTGCAAGTGCTTTAACCACTGAGATATCACCCTAGCCCAGATCTTAAGGACATTTTAGACCTCGTCTTGAAAGCTATTTCCCACAATGAAAGAATATCCTATTACCCCAAGAGATTTACTCCTTGAAACATGAAGCCAGTTCCTTTGTATGTCATATGAGGCATATGACCCAGAACCACCTTTGCTTTACTTCTAAGATACTCATGTCCAAATTACAGTTTCATATCGACCTCAGTTTGACACTTCAGCAAGCCTGGAAATCAGCAAGTTGCTTCCCACACAGTCACTTGTAAATGTTCAGTCTCCTAGAGCCCTTATTATACTATAATACATACAAACATTTACGGAATAATTTTTCAAGTGATGAGACAGAGATGGGTTTCTTAGGATCTCAGAAGGGAAGAGTGAGGATCACCCAGGTCTGGAATCACTCCTGAGAGTCCACTAAAGGAGTAGCAGTATGTTTCCATATGCACTAGCAATAAGGAGTACTGTCCATGGTCTCCAAGAGAAAGCTGAAGCTCCAGAACTCAGTACAAAGAAGGAGAACTGTGCCAGCAGCTGGATGAGGGAGGTCATCTCCCCACCATGAAGAGGTGATTACACATTTGAAATGTTTGTGACATTTGTCCCTTATATGAAAGAATATGACAGGTGGGTTGCTCTATAATCAATCAAGACCTAGTTTCAGACAGCCTACCTGTCACATAAATATACAGTACAGAGTGGCCCATGCATGGTTAGGGTTTGTATTAGTTTACTGTCTGTTACTATGATAAATATGACTATGGTAATATTTTATTTGTGCTTTAATAAATAAAGTTTTCTGGAGATCAGAGGAAATAGCAAGCCATTTTAAGTAAACACAGAACTCAGGCAGTGGTAGCACACACCCTTAATCCTATCACTTAGGCAAGATCTCTGTGTGTTCAAGGTCACACTAAGGAACAGAGCCAAGCATAGTGACACACACTTTTAATCCCAGTAGCAACCATAGAGTTTTGGAGACCTGTACAGACAGGAAGTGACAGAGCTGGCCAGGAAGAGGAAGTTATGTAGCTAGACAGAGAGCAAATCAGTTGGCTGAACAGCAAGGCATATAAGCCTGGGTAGACAGGAAGTCGCTCTCTTTGGAAGCTGTGTGGTTGGTGAGGTGAGGTTAGCTCGTGGTTTGTCCTATTCCTCTGATCTTTCTCTCGGGCTTTAACCCAAATTTCTGGCTCTGTGTTTTTTATTTATTAAGACCATTTAGAAATTCATCTACATACAACCAAAGCAACTTGGGGAGAAATGAATTTATTACATTTTAGAACTCTCAGGTACAGTCCATCATTGAGGGAAATTGAGGCAGGAATTCAAGCAAGCAGCTAGAGGAAGGAACTGAAGCAGAAGCCATGTAAGGGTGCTGTTACCTGACTTGCTCCTCATGGCTTGCTCAGCCTGCTTTCTTTCACTACCCAGGACCGCCAGCCAAGAGGTGGTGCCATCCACAATGAGCTAGGCCCTCCCAAGTCAATCATTAATCAATAAAGTATCTCCATGACTTGCTACATGCCAATCTAATGGAGATATTTGTCAGTTAAGGTTCCTCAAGGACAAGGACTGTTGGAAATTCTGTCTTAATCCCAAGCCAAAAGTCAATGAATGTTTTTTTATAAAGTTAGTGACTCAAAAAAACAATTATTAAAATGAAACTTTCTAACACAAAACAATCCAAAGACATCCTAATTTTATACATGGCACTAAGAAAGGATAATAGGGTAACATTACAAGTGTATGTTTTCCATAATGAAGACCTTATGTTTATATAAGCATGGGAAACTTCGTATGTACAGTAAAACACTGGAACTCATCACATTCAATAGGGTTGGATCTGAGCTGGGGTGTTTCTGGCAGAGTGGCTGGCTTTGGCTGCCAAGGTGGCGCACTCAGTGAAAACACAAACACATCACATGTTCAGAGGCAAGGCTGCAGGAAGTTGTATGATACAAGGAAGCACCACCACAAACACCTGTGAGTCATTACATGTTTGATCTTGAACTAGTCTTTGGTTGTTGTGTGTTTAGAAAACATTTGCCATTGCCAATTATTTTCAACTCCCACATTCAGTTATGTGGCTTCATATGAAATCAAAACCTACAGTCTAAGAAACTGGCCTTTGGACAAAGGCTTCATTGTGTGGCTTGCTTACAATGGACAGGCTATGGGTGAGCAATGACAATAGGCGATGGGTTATGTCCCAGGTTTCAAGCAAAGAAACTCAAATCAATGAGGGAGATAAACTCCAGTGTGGGAGTAAGAGCTCGGGGGTGATTTAGGGAGGTCAATTCTTAAGTTGAGAAATAACAAACTATAAAATATAAGAGAGCATTAATCCTCCTAACAAGATCTGCAGGAAGGAGCCAAGGAGATGGTTCAGTTGGTAAAGGCACTAGCTGCTGTCTGTTCACCTAAGTTCAATTCCTAGAACCCACATGGTGAAAAAGGGGAGTGTAACCAGAGGGTTTTCCACTTCCCACCCTGTAGTTGGAGTTTTCCTGCCTGGCCCACAGTCAGGATAAATCTCTCTCACCAGCCAGGCCCATAGACACTCAGAACCAACCAAGTAAACACACAGAAACTTACATTGTTTACAAACTGTATGGCTGTGGCAGGCTTCTTGTTATCTACTTCTTCTATCTTAAATTAACCCATTTCTATTAATCTATACTTTGCCACATGGCTCATGGCTTACCATTACCTTACATCTTCCTTGTCATGGCGGCGGCTGGCGATGTCTCCCCCCCAGCCTTCACTTCCCACAATTCTCCTCCTCCTTACCCCACCTACCCTATCCTTCCTGCCTGGCTACTGGCCAATCAGCACTTTATTTATTTTAACCAATCAGAGCAACACATTTGACATATAGACCATCCCACAGCACCACCCAGTCCCACAGCCACTTATAAAATAATCATTCACAGGCTTAATGTTAATTATAATTGTTTGGCCAATGGCTGAGACTTATTACTGTCTAGATCTTACTTTTAAATTAACCCATTTCTATTAATCTGTGTATTGCCACATGGCCCATGGCTTACTGATAATGCTCTGGAATCTTACTCCTCCAGTGGCTGCTGTGTCTCTCTCGATTCCGCTCTTCTTTCTCTCTGCATTCAGTTTGGCTTTCCTGCCTAGCTACATTCTGCCCCACCATAGGCCAAAGCAACTTTATTCATCAACCAATAAAAGCAACACATATTCATAGCAAACAGAAGGGTATCCCACATCAAAAGATAACCCATTCCTATAATTTGCCCATGTACACACCACATATACACAGGCAGAAATAAAATGTAAAAACATGATTGTTAAGCTTCACTATTTTCCAATAATTTGAACCCTGAGTGAGGAACAATGGAATGAGATACACAGTTGTAGAAACAATAAGATGAACCCAATTCAGAAGATACTGCCACCCATTATTAGTAGGATCAGAGAGACCCTGAAATAAGCACTATCATCAAAACAACTCCAAACTTTTAAGCAAGAAACATGCTGGAGCATTAAACACAAAGGGTGACTGAATCAGATAATCTTTAAGGGTGATTTTAACAGTGGTATAATTCCAAAAGATCCAAGAATATCTCTCTTAAGGGATGTGTGTGTATATGTATGTGTGTGTGTGTGTGTGTGTGTGTGTGTGTGTGTGTGTGAATGTGAATGTATGTATGTATGTAGAGGCATGGGGAATAGAAAGGCAAATGGATAGACAAATAGACAGATATGTACATGCATATATACATACATAGATACATAGATGGATGATGGATACATAGATAGGTACATAGATGATTGATAGGTATATGAATAGATACATAGATGGTTGATAGATACATAGATGGGAATAGAGAGGTAGAGAAGTGGATAGATGATGGAAAGAGAGGGCTTCAAACTTTCTTAATTCTATAAAAGTATCTATTGAATAAGAACTGTGTACCAGGCACTGTTCAAAGCCCTGAAAGTACAATGGTGAATGAGGCAGGTGCTTAGTTTATGGGACCTGTGTTCTAGAAGGTAATACACACACACACACACACACACACACACACACACACACACACACATCACTGAAGTGCTCAACCCAAAACAAAACCAGTCTAATTTTATGTTTAAGAAGGTTGTGTTTGAGGCCCTGGAGAAAGGGCTCACAAGAGAGAATGCTTGCTGCTTATTCAGAAGACCAGAGTTCAGTTCCCAGAATCCTCACTTCCTGTAACTCTAGCTCCAGAGGATCCAACTTCCTCTTCTGACAGGCAACCTCCATGTGTAAATATACAAACACAGACACATACAGAGACACATAAAGAAAATAATAAAATAAATCTGTTTTTAAAGGTTGTGGGTTTTGTCCCATGTAGAGTAGTTTCAAGGAATGAAAGGCTAAGACAGTGGGATATAGGTGTTTATATTAGAGAATTAAGAAAAAAGTAAAATTCATAGGTAAACTTTTTATTGCATGGGATATGGTCAAGGAAGATAGTGAATGATTGCTAGGCTTCTATCTTGAGTAATCAAAGGTATGCAATGCTTTTTGTTATGATATGTAAATTTGTAGGCCAGGGAGAAAGAAACATGAAAGTTTATGGGGAGAAAGTTTAAAGTTCCTGTTAAAGAGGTATTATTAAGCAATAATATGAATGAAAATACATGTATCACCATGATGCCAGCATTCATAATGCTGAAACAAACAGCCTGAGTTAAATATTTAGATAATGTCTTTAAAAAAAAATAAAAGGAGGCTGGAGAGATGGCCCACTGGTCAAGAGCACCAACTTCTCTTCCAAAGGACCCACATGGCAGCTCACCACTGTCTGTAACTCCAGTTCCAGGGGATTCAACACCCTCACACAGATACATGCAGGAAAAAAAACACCAATGCACAGGAAATAAAAATAAATAAATTAGAAAGAAAGATAAGCAAAAAGAATACACATCAAAATATTTCTCAAATGGCATGTATCCATTTCCATATATTGACTATTGTGGCCATGTTCTGATTTCAATTATTTAGGGTAAGAACCCAGAAGTAATAATGGTGGATCATACTTGAATTTCATTACTAACTTTGGTACATACATACAGTGGAATATTATGCAGCCAAATGAATGAGGGAACCTGCCTCATATATCATGAGTAAATGTAGATGGTATCATACTAATGAAACATGCTACTTAAAGGACAGATACCATGTAGTTCTGTTTATATGTGGTATCTAAAGTGGTCACAATAGAGCCTAGAGAGATGGCTCAGGGTTTAGGCCCACTGGCTGCTCTTCCAGAGGACCCAGATTTGGTTCCCAGCACTACATGGTAGCTAGCAACTATCTATAACTCTGATTCCAGGAAATCTAACACTCTGTTCTGGCTTCCACGCCCACTTTACATATGTAGTGCACAGGCACACACACAGGCAAAAAAATTAAAAAATCTTTTTTAAGTAGTCAAAGTGATAGAGGCCAGAATCAGGTGTCTGGGTAAGTGGAAAATGAGAAGCTGGTGTTCATTCATGCTATTTGGTAAGAGAAAGGGAACCAGAGGAAGAGGGAAATGGGGATAAGAGAGAGAATTCAGGGCAAGTATGATAACAGTATATTATTCACATGTGTGAAACTACTATACTGAATCCTTTCAATTCAGATGGCTAATATGTGCTAATAAACCTGGGCAAATGTTACAGCCAAGCAAGATGCAAAAGCTCTAAAGGTCTGATATTCAGTATTGTACTTACAATTAACAATAATGTATTGTGTGATGGAAAACTTGAGGAAAGCTGAGGCAAATGGACCATGAGTTCAAGGACAGCCTAGAGTGCATAACAGGACCCATCTCAAAACGAAACCTGAAAAAGAAAAACAAGTGGTATGCTATTAGAGTAGAGATCTAGATGCAAAGGCTTGGTCTGTGAAAAAGACAGGACATGGCAGGTGGCAGAGGATCAGCAAGGACTGTGGAGACATTTCACCCAGGGGCTGCAGAAGGCAGCTCAGTGTGGGAGAGTTGCCAGCATACCTGGAATCCTGAGTTTGATTCCTAGCTCTACCTCAAACAAGGTATAGTGTGCACACCTAGAACCCCAGAACTTAGGAAGTAGAGGCTGGAGGATCAGGAGTTTGAGGCCAGCTCCAACAACTAGCAAGTCTGAGGCCAGCCTCTCAAAGAAAGAAAAAAGGTCGAGAGGGTCTTCCTCCCTGAGAGTTCCTTCTCACCTTTCCTTAACAAACCAGGTTCATTCTGAAAAAAAAAGGGGAATGTTTTAACTGATGGGCTGAATTTACATTTTACTGAAAAAAGTAAATAAAAGTTTGAAATGCTTACATCTATGTAAAGATTTACAACAGAACAGGAAACGTATGTCAAGGGTCAGTGGCTGCTGTACCCCAGTTACATGGGTGTCATCTAGAGGGTTGTGACATCTAGGGCTTGATCTACTTTGGATGCATTCAAATGTAAGATGTGGGGTTTCCTCGAGGGGATGGGAAGAGAGTTTGCAGATAAAAGCTGAGTAAAAAATAAGCTACAAAACATCTACCCATCATGAAGCAGCTTATTGTCACTGAGAATGGAGCATCTAGACACAGATGTTCTTTCCCCCACCTCAGTGCTGTGGGCAGGACTCAGGCAAACAGAAACGATTAGAGGAAAATGAAATGACTTCATCGTGAGAGGTAAGGCTAACTGGCAAAGTCAACATCTTCTCCCATAAGGTTATGTGATAGAAAATCTTTATTTACGGTATTGGTTTCAGTGATCATTGCATTAATTAGAACCTAAAAGTCACATTTGACATTAATCTTTACTTAAAAACATGGCATCCTGAAGCACAGCCGTGGTAGGCAGAAGCAGCTAATCGATACCGTGGGGATTCTTCTAACATAGGAAATAAGAACTTGGCAAATAAATGGATTTTCTGTCTTGTCCTCTAAATCAATAGGTCAATTGGTTCTGACTCCAAGTATTCAATATATATTAGACTTAAAAATAATAGACTGTTCTGGCCTAATTGTAAGATACTTTCCAAATAAGTAAGCTATATGTGTTATTGAAGATCAAAAAAAAAAAATCTAAAAATAATTGACAGGACAATTCAATAAAGAAAAGACGGAATCATTTCCACATAATATCATACAGATGTTTCTGGTCTTCTTGTTTCTAATTTTCCCAGATGCTGCTGTAACTCTTGAATCTTTTCTCTATTCTTTTTCCAGTATGCCTTTCCTTATCTCACATGTCAACATAATCTCCAGATTCCCCAATACTATTCAAATAATTAATTAAACATATATTAATTGAGCAGCAATTTGTGCAGGAGATGCCACTGTAAGTATTCAGGGACCAGAGTGGAAACGTCCTGCCCTCAAGAGTTTACATTCTACTGAGGGAGACACACCAGCAAGAAACAGTAGCAAATGCATTCAACAGTGGGTTAGGTGGCAAATGCTATGGGGAGAAAAAAATGTGAGTAAGACCAGAAAGGTCAATACTGTGGTGTGAGAAGGTAACAGTGTCACAGTGCTAAATCATCTGCCCTACTGCTCATGCCTAGGACCAGAGGTCAGTTCCCAGCCCCTACATGGCATGTAACTTTAGCGTCAGAAGATCCAGTGCCCTCTTCTGGCCTCTTTAGGTATCTGCATTCTCTCTCTCTCTCTCTCTCACACACACACACACACACACACACACACACTTTGAAAAAAATTTTTTAAATAATTATGAACTCAAAAACTAAAAGAATTATTTTTAAAGATGATCCGACTGGGAAATCGTTAGAGAGATCAAACCTGAGCAAATGTAGAAAAGGGAAAGAAGTCCACTGAGAAGATGCCCTCGGGAAAAACATTCAAGGAAGAAGAAATAACCAGAGGGAAAAAAGTCCACAGCCAGGAGTATGTTTGGGCCTTCAGCTGTTTGTGGTTATTGCTGATGTTACTATAACAATCTTCCCTTGGCTGATTTATCGAGAACTGAAATTTGTTTGGGGTTTAGATTCTAAGAGTGGGGAAGGACAAGAGTATGATGCCATGCTTCTAGCAGCTGGTTTGGGTTATGCCAACAGTGGAGGAGGTAAAACACGGAGGAGGAGGCAAAACACTGAGGAGGAGGCAAAACATGGCCTTGTGAACAGCAAAAACACCTGTGAGACATTTACCCCTCCCTCTCAATGGACTAAATTGCTCTCCAGGCTTCTCTTCTCAGCAGTGTTACTCTGGAGACCAACTTAGAGTGACTTTCCGAGTAGATGAGACTAATTATATGCAGACACAGCCCCTCTACATGCCAGAACAAGGGGAATTTGCCCACTGATATGGGAGATCAAGTCTGGCTCTTCTGTTTGCCACAATGGAACTCAAGTCAGAAAAGCAAGCAGATCAGACCTTCCCTGCCTCCACCATCATCTGTCCATGGGTGCATCAGTTTTACTTCACTCATTCTAACACTTTTGGACTTGCTTTCCACACTTAATTCTGGTAGAAATTGCTGAAGTATGTCTATTCTATCCTCCAGTGATTCCAGAACTGTCTCAGCAGGGATTCAAGAACTGCTAGCATTGTAGGGTTGGGGGAAACCACTGGTCATCCTGATATGAAAGATGTATCAGAGACTGTTTCCCAAATTATTGATGGGTATTATTTCTAGGCGATAAGATTTCAGGTGGAGGGTTTTTTTTTTCCATTTTCTTAAATACCTTTTTATATTATTTGTTTTTAAAAATCATTATATTTGTAATAAATAAAATCAGTGTTTATAGTGTAACTGTTAATAATAATCTCTTATGGAGACCTTGACCACCTGTTTGCTGACATGAAAACTGTGGTGATTGGAATAACAATGGTCCCCACAGGCTCATAAGTTTGAATCCTTTGAGGTTTCAAAAGCCCACATCAGCCCCCTACTCCTTCTGCCTGAAGATCAGTATGTAAAGCTCTCAGCCCCTTCTCCAGCACCATACCTGCCTACGACCATGATGATAATGTAGCTGCAAGCCAGCCCCAATTAAATGTTTTCTTATATAAGTTGCATTGGTCATGGTGTCTCTTCACAGCAATAGACCAGTGATTAAGACTGTGACATATATTACATTACTGAGAGAGAGTGAGAGAGAGAGAGAGAGAGAGAGAGAGAGAGAGAGAGAGAGATCTATAAAATGATACTTTTTTAGAGAGTATCTAAAGTGTATCTAAAGAGTACCTAAGACACACTTCAGCATTTTGATGATGCCTTTCTCTGGGCAGGATGATGATGATTATGATGATGATGATGATGATGATGATGAGTGTGTGTTGTGTTATTTTCATGCATGCACATATATACATGAATGCACATTTCTATGCGTGTATGTGTAGAGGTCAGAAGCATCAGGATATCAGACATCTTCCTCAATCGATCTCCACCTTATTCTCTGAAATGAGTTGCTCACTGCACCTGGAGCTCACTGAGTGCTAAGCTAGCTGGCCTGCAAGCCCCCTGGGTTACAGGTGCACACTGCCATACCTAGATATTTACACGGGTGCTGGAGCTCAGAACTCAGGTCCTCACACATGCATAGCAAGCACGTTACCAACTAAGCCATCTCCCTCACCCCTTGTGGTTTTCTATATTGTTACATATTTTACACACTCAATGCTTACTACTTCTCTAATTTGTTTAAAAATAAGCAATGACTTTCATATCTCACATATTCGTTAAAAATTATTCTAAACAAGCTGAGTAGTATAAGCTATTTAGACTGAAGTTAGATTTCCTCACCTGATGAAATATACCCACCCTTACCTCTTTTTATTGAATTTCTTCATTTATTTATCTGGGGAAGCACAGATGCAAAGGTCACCAAGTTTGGCAGCAAGTGCCTTTACCTGTTGAGCCATAACCCCAGCCTGGACTCGTACCTGTGGACACACATCTGCATCCTGCTGCATCTATAGGCCCCAGGGAAAGAAGAAAGCACCCACTGTGCAACTGCTCTTCATGTATCCCCAACATCAGGGGAAATTTGGGGGTGGGAAATGACGTTAGGAAAGTCTATCTAGCAACTCCGCCACTCTTCCAAACAGCAAAGTAGGTGAGGACCAGAACCATAAACACCAACTAGAGAATGCCCTCATTTTCTCTTAAGTTCCTCACCTCCTGTGGCATTGCTTATTTGTGTCAACTATTAGATACTTATACCTTGAATATCTCAGGCCTCAAAGCTCATGTTTTCCTCTGTTAACGGCTTGTTTATCATTTCCACCTCTTCTCTGGTATAGGGTTCACTTGCTCCTATCTTCATCATAAAGGGTTAACTTATGGACCTTATCTTATGCTTGTTCTTAGAAATTCTGGCCAGAAAAGCACTCCTCAACGAGCCCTTGGTGTCTTTATTTTATATCTAAGCCATCTTCCTAGTCAATGAGCCTCCCTAAAAGATTAATGTAGTTTGAACTTTTATAGAGGAATATCATTTGTGCGCTGTCATATTGAGCACAAATGGTGCTTCAGTCACAGCTCAGTAATACTCCAGCATATTACTTCCAAGGCATTTGAGAGTTTAAAGAATTATTGAAGGGCATTCTGTAATCATTGGATAATAAGGCAGAGAGCGCTGCTGTCTACATATGATCTCAGCAAATGGAATCTCTGATAATTTCATTGCACAGAGCAAAATAGTTGTGATACTAACCCTGATGAGCCACCCTACTGGAGGAAAAAGGTGAGATACATTTTGATAAGACTTCCAAAAAGTATTGAATAGGAAGCCCAAAGAGCTGATGATAAAGTGTTGAGAAACTGTCTTCTCACATTGGTCCTGTGGCGTGAGGTCACAGGCTTTCTTGCCCACTATGTGCCTGCAGAAGCTGTCAATCTGCATAGGATCCCTCCTGTAGCCTAGTGAGGACATTGGTCATGGTGAAGAAGAATGAGAGAGTTAATGCTGTTTATGGGAAAACATCAACACAGCAAAGTCCATATATTTGGTGAGGAAATGTCCTGGCTTCTGCAGCTTCCTAAAAAGTCTAGATGAAACTTTGATTTGATTTTTTTTAACATTTGAATTGACAGACATGTTTTAAAGGATAAAGCAGCCTTTTTGCTCCCAACAGCAGTTAAAGATTTCTGGATGTGCGCTAATCAGTGGAGGAGACAAAGAGAAGAGGGAGGGAGGGAGGGAGGGAGGGAGACGAGAGACCCAGACAGAGTCCTGCTGTCACAATGCTCCCACTCCATCTCAAGCTCTGGCCAACTTCTTTATGGAATTCCCCACTCCACGTAACCGTAGCATTTCTGTCTCTGGCTTTTGAGAACCCTGGGAGAAGAGATGGATCTTATCTTCTATCTCTAGAGCATGGAAGGTATATGCTGCCATTTTGGGAACTAGCTCGTTCACGGCACAGTGCTGTTTCTTCTGCCTATTCGACGAGATGCTCTGGAATTACAATCACGCTATGGAAATGTTCTGAGAATACTCAGTTATTTATCATAGTACTGCTCTCCTACACTCCGACACTGTTTGCTAGTGACTGCTGTTCTGCCTTGGAGCATTCCGTTGTCGGCTCTCTGTCTCCAGTGACTAAAGCAATGGCAGCCTGGCAGCAGAAGCCTCCGGGCTATTTTGTGGGCACCATCTCTTAGTTTATTTTCCATCGCTATGACAAAACAAACTGACAAAAACAAAATGGCGACTTAAGGAAGGGAAGGTTTATTTCAGTTCACAGATCAAGGTGCAGTCCAGCACAGCAGGAAGTCCATGTGGCAGGGTCCTAAAGCATGTGACCACATCACATCCACTATCAGGAAACAGAGAGGGAGGAAAGCACTTTGACTCCTAGTTCTCCATCTTTACAGAATCCCAGCCAAGGGACAGGTCTCACTCACCACGGACTGGTCTTCCACATCAATTGATGTAATAATCCATTACAGACATTCCCAGAGCCCATCTCTCAGGTGAGTCTAGAGTCCATCCAACTGACAAGTAACATGAACCATCACAGTCTTTATGTTATTTATTAGGGGAATGGGAAATGATTTCAGCAAGACTTTTGGTATCTCCCTGCATTTGGGAAAGCAGTAAAAAGTACATGCTTATGACAAAGCTTTTTAAACTTTAGTCTAGGTACAAAGTAGGTGTAACTAAAGGGCACACAATTGCCCAAATAGTTTATGTGACGACTGCTGACATGATGGCATGCCAAAGTTCTCTTTTAGATTTCCAAAAGGGGCCAGGAAATAGCTCAGCAAGCCAAGTGCTGGCCACCAAATCTGAAGACCTAAGTTCAGTCTTCAGAACTCAAGTGCTGGAAAGAGAAAACTGACTCCCAAAAGTAGTTGTTTGGCTTCCACCTGCATGCACACAAATAAATAAATTTTAAAAAAATATTAAATGATGCATCTTACAGATGTTCCAAAAGCAAAGAAATTGCATTGTATTTAGTATCTTGTATATGAGACCCTGTTTTTTCTCAGGTATTTTACTCCTCTCCAGGTTAACTTTCTATGTTTATTTCAAACAAGACACACATTCTGTTTCCCTGCCTGTGTCACTATTTGGATAGACCAGTGGCCCGGGTTCAATTCCTAGTACCAATGTGGTGGTTCACAGCTACTTGTAACTCCAGTTCCAGGGGATCTGACATTCTCTTCTGATCTCCATCATCATGCACACATGTGGTACACAGAAATATAAGTAAGCAAGAAATAGAAATGAATAAGTCTTCTTAAAAAGTAGAAAAAAGGAAAAAGAAACGTAGTCCTGATAATACCCACATCTTCGCCAACATCATCATCATGAACAATCATCATCAACCATCACTGTAGCACGAATCTTAACAGGTCTTATTAATAAAAACAAACCTGGAGCCAGGTATTGGGGTGAATGCTGGAATATCAGAGAAGCAGAACAAGCCACAGCTACCTCAGCTTACCAATTCCTCAGATGATCCTGTTTCCTCTGACTAGAAGCCTCTGAGTCCTCATCCAGAATGAATCTCAGCTGAACTGTTGCTCAAAAGCCTAAAAGCTTAACCAGCTCTAGTTCCTGGACTTCACACCTTGTGTACCTTTCTGCTTTCTGGGATTAAAGGCATGAGTCACCATGCCTGGCTGTTTCCAGTGTGGTCTTGAACTCACAGAAATCCAGACATATTTCTGCCTTTGGAATGCTAAGATTAAAGGTGTGTGTGCCACAATTTTCTGGCCTCTATATCTAGTAACTGTTCTGTTCTCTGACCCCAGATAAGTTTATTAGGATGCACAATATATTGAGGAACACAATATCACCACACATCACCAACATTATTATTCTGGGTTTATTTTAAGACAGGGTCTCACTCTATAGCTGTCCTGAAACTCATGATATAGCCCAGGCTGGGCCGAGATCCAACTGTGATTCTTCTGCCTCTGCCTCTCCAATGCTGGGATTAAAAGTGTAAACTATCGTACATACCCAGCTTTTGACATCATTAAACCTCTAAACAAAGCCCTAAGCCTGACTCGGAATCATTTCTCTGCAACATAAAATGATCCATCTGTGTCATTAGATGGAATAAGGCAGGTTTTCAACTATCTGCAACAATGAAATACACTATCAGCTACACAGAAAAGAAAAAACTAATTCTATCTATGAAAATGCAAAGCAAGAAATACACTGTCAGGATTAGGGCAACCGAAACTGGGCATGAATGAAGAAGCTGCACAGAACCCCACTTGCCTGTGAGCTAGAAGACAGGGCACAGAGACTGTAAGAGTGGAGACTGACAGGAATGCTGTGAAATACTGTGTGCTTGTCATAACGTGACTGTTTCACCCATGAACTCCCAGCCGCTGTGCTCCCCCCACAAGACCCACTCAACCCAACAAGATCAGCCAGCAGGAAGCACTAACTGGTCTCAGGGGTCAAAGTCGGGAGAAACATGAAGTGTGAGCAGGGCTTGTTGGGGGGAGCTTGAAAAGAGTGTCAGTGGGGAGTTGGAGGTGGATATGATCAAAATGTATTGTATATGTGTATGAAGTTGTCAAAGAATAGGTAAAAATATATTCAAAAAAAGTAAAATAAAAAATTAAGTATACTGTCAGAGATCAAATAAAAGCATCTGTGGGTGTGGCTATAATTATATATAGTGTTTTTTACCAGGACACCCAGGTTCTAGGACAAATGAGCAAGTAGATAATTTAGAGCAAAATACTGCTCAGGCTCTGCCTGGAAGACCCCTTGATTATTTAATATTTTCTGCCCCTGAACAAAACTGGAACTGAGAACTAGGTATGATTTTCTCTCTCATTCAGGGCCTGAACAACAAACTGCAAGAACTGAATTTCTAGTCTCTTGACAAATAGTTGAGGGTTGTCAGAGCTCAAGATTCTAAGCATTTCAGTCACGTGACGGCAGGCGCCATGGGCTTGGGAATTGTGCTGTCTTTGGGTTTGTGGTTGTTTTGTGTTAATAACTGTAAGATGTCTTAATGTTCATAGGCTGTCCTCCGAGAAAGTCTACTGTGACAGCCAGGTCTGGCTACAGGCCAAGAATCTCCAAGGGCCTCTCTTGGAGCAGCCGTAATTCTTGAGAGTTGGCATGAGGAGCTCAGTGAGCACCAAGGAGCATTTGGGAATTGTGCCATGAGATGCTGCCTTGAGGGAGATGTGACAAGAGAAAAGGTTTGGCATGTGACAAAGGCAGCATGGGACAAAAAGGCATCAAGGCTGTCCATGGTGCTCTGGGAGGACTTTGCAATTCATCACGGGGCTTGAAGGAAGGGGAGAAGTGCGGTGGTGAGCGACATTCTAAGATGGCCCCTCCTCCCTCCACCTCTACACATGCGTAGTATACCCCTGAGGATTATCAGTTGAATGGATTTTTCTGCCCTAACTCAATTGTGTTAGAGGGCTCAAATGACTCTATGAAAGGAAGATAAAATCTCATGACCAGGGAGCTTTCAAGCTGGAAGCTCCACTGTCTGGTGACACAAGAGGAAACTTAAAATGTGGAGCATGGAAAGACTTAGTTCACCCTTGCAACCCTGAGAAAGATGGGAACCACAGGCCAGGGAGTTAGTATAGATTCTCGGTGTTGAGAACAGGCCCCACTTGACAAGTAAGGACATAAAGTCTTAAGCTTGTAACTGTGAACATTCAGATCTACTAGATACCAAAATGAGTTTAGAGGCTGATTTTCCTACAAGTCTCCAGACAAAAGCTTGGGTAGCTACACCTTGATTTCCACTGTGGGTCCTTCTGAGCAGAGAACCCAGTTATGACTCACTAGACTTCTGGCCGACTTCTGACCTGATGGACTAGGGACATCTAAAGAACTGTGACTAATTAAGTGCTACTCTTGCAAGCCGCTAACCTTTACAGTAATAAATTACCCAGAAATCCACAATGCATATGTCTGTCGAATCTGTTAGGATAATGGGCATGCACCACCACACCTGGCAATAGGTTATTTTTATAGCAATTTTATATTCTTATCAAAACTGAATGAAAAATACACAAGTGTGCCCTAAACCCCTGCCCCACATGCATAGTCACATCCAAGTCCATGGCATGGTATGTTGGCACATTATTACCTGGAGTCTACAGTTTAAATTAAGGGTCAGGTTGACATTGTGTATGATATGGTTTTAAACAAATGTTGTATATCTGCCATTATAGATTCATCCTGAATAACGGCCCTAAACATATGCTGTGTTCTGCCTACTCCTCTGTCCCTGGAAACTACTGAGTATTACTGTTGTTGTTATTATTTACTTCCTTCCTTCCTCCCTCCTCCTTCCCCCGCTTCTCTCTCTCTCTCTCTCTCTCTCTCTCTCTCTCTCTCTCTCTCTCTATATATATATATATATATATATATATATATATATATATATATATATATCTTCCTTTCTTTCTTTTTATGTGTCTCCATACTTTTATCTTTTCCAAAATATAATCTTCTTGGAATCACATAGTATCTGGCCTTTTCAAATTGATCTTCCACTTAGTAATAAGCAGTAAATGCTCCTCCACATCTTCTGGTGTTGATAACATTTGTTTTGAAAGATGAATAAAGCTTTATTGTCTAGTTGCACTTATGGAAAGACATCTCAATTGCTTTCAAGTCTGGACACTTAAAAATGAGGTTGTTCCTGCCAGGTGGTTGGTTGGTGGCACATGCCTTTAATTCCAGAACTTAGGAGGCAGAGTCAGGTGGATCTCTGAGTTTGAAGCCAGCCTGGTCTACAGAGTAAGTTCCAGGACAGTTGGAACTACACAGAGAAACCCTGTATTGAAATTTTAAAAAAAAAAGAAAAAGAAAAAGAAAGAAAGAAAGAAAGAAAGAAAGAAAGAAAGAAAGAAAGAAAGAAAGAAAGAAAAGAAAAGATTTCAGCTCTAGCAGCCCAACTGCTCAAGGGAAAGCATGAATGGAGCAGCTACTTCCGCTAAGCCTGTCATTGGCAAAGCTCACAGAGCGGGCACCGCCCTGTGATCGCCCAGAATTTGTGTCAGTTCTCCCCAGCATTAAAAATAAATAAAAGTAAACAACAGCATGAAAAAAAAGAATGAGGGGTTAGGGATTTAGCTCCGTGGTAGAGCACTTGTCTAGCAAGCAGAAGGCCCTGGGTTTGATCCTCAGCTCTGGCAAAAAAAAAAGAAAAAGAAAAAGAAAGAAAAAGAATGAGGCTGTTATAAAAATCTATGTGCAGATTTGTGTGAGGATGTTCTTAGGTCCTTTGGCTCCAGGGAAAAGGGCACTGTCTGTGACGATGTGCTGATCTGTAGAAGTTGCCCAGCTGTCTCCAAAATAGTTGTGGCAAGTGTAGTAGGGCACATCTTTCACCCCAGCACTCGGGAGGCAGAGGCAGGTTGGATCTCTGTGAGTTCAAGGCCAACCTGGTCTACAGAGCTAGTTCTAGAACAGCCAGAGCTATGTAATGAGACCCTGTCTCGAATAAACAAAAACAAGTAAAGAGAAAGATGGTTGTGACAGCTTTCACTCCCAGCAGCATGAACTCCACCTTCGCCAGCATTTGGTGCTGTCCGTTGGGTCATTCTAGAAGGAGTCTAGGAGCCTCCCATGGTTTCTATCACTTCCGACATGATGTTGAATGTGAGGCATGGCTCATATGCTTCTGGACCACCGATGGGAACTATTGAGCTTGTGTTCAACCATTTGACTGCTTATTGCTTGGGTTCTTAATGGGCTACCAAGTCTTGTTAGATCTTCATGTGTTTTGGATAACTGTCCTTGGCTACATCTGTGTGTCTGTTGCAAATATACTCTCCTCATCTGTAGCTTGTCTTCTCATTTTCCAGACCCCATCTTTCATGGGAACAGAAGCTTTGCATTTTAATGAAGCCTGACTCCTCAACATTCTGTTTCATGTGCCGTAGATAAGTTGTCCAGAAAGTCATCACCAAACGAAGGTTATCAAGGATTCTCTCATCTCTTATTTTCCAGGAGTTTGGTAGTTTTGTGTTTTACATCTAGGCCTATGAGCCATTTTGAGTTCATTTTTATGAGTAGATTTATTTTTGTATGCGGTGTCCAGTGATGCTGGCACCATCGTTGAAACACAATTTTTTTTCATTCCTGTACCAACTTTTATTGGAAGCTGACTGCCAATATGTTAATGTACAATTGTTTCTAACAATAATAATAAATCTCCCTAGGACCTATGATGTGGTCGTTTCATATAAAGACTAAGCAATAGTGTTGTTTTTATTCATTCCTCTCAGAACTGCTCTGTGAGCTGAATTGGCCTCATTTACAAATAAAAGGCTGAAATGATACAGAGGAGGGAAGCTGCCTTGCTCATCCCCAGCAGAGTGGGGATCCACATCTGCTGACCTGAACCACTGTCCTCTACTGAGTACCTACTGTGTGAATGTCACCTGTTCTCAGTGGTATTTGGAAAGCAATAAACAGACTGCACACCGGGGTCATTTGGTCTTGCACTAAGGAAATAGCCAAGGAGTCTAGCTTTCAAAAATAATCTTCCTTAGGACTGGAGAGCTAGCTCAGTAGTTAGAAGTGCTTAATGTCCTATAAAAAGAGCAGAGTTCAGACCCCAGCACCCATTTCAGGAAGCTCACAACCATTAGTAACTGCAGCTCTAAGAGATCTAATACCCTCTTCTGACCTCCATAAACACCTACACTAAATATTATTATAAATATAATAATTAATAATGGTTAATAATAATATGGAGCTTGACAGATGGCTCAGCTGTTAAAAGAGCTTGCCATCCTTCCAGAGAACTCAAGTTCAGATCCCAGCACCCACAACTGGCAGGTCAGAATCACCACCTATAATTCCAGCTCCAGGGGATCCAATGAGTGCCCTCTTCTGGCTCTACCCACATGCATGGCATACACTCATACAGATAAATACACACATACACATAAATAAAAACTTTAAAATAAAATAAGAAGTCTTTTAAAATAATAATGATTGTGATCTTCCATAAAACAAACTGAGGATGAATCTTGAGTTAATCACAGAAGTGTAAAAATAATAATAACTTTAAAAAAGAAAACCACCACTCCTTATCAGGAATGGAGACCTCTTGTAGCATCAAGTTTTGTACCACAAAAAAATAACAATGAATGTTTACTTTCTGGCCTCTCATATTCTAAGTCATGAGCCTGGGTTACAGGTGAGAGGAAGGAATGCATTTATTCATCTGCTATTCTCATTTCCCTGCAAAGAATTCTTCAAAAACAAAAAGTTTAAAAAAAAAAATTCTGAGTTGTGGAGAATTTGGCAGGTATTTGACTAAAACAAATGCATAGTAATTTCCGAATCAAAGATGACTCATAGCCTCTTCAGTACCAGTTAAGTACCAGTTACGCATCTTTAAATGCAGGTAGAGGATCTCTTCCCAAAATGCTTGAGAGTCAGAATGGTTTGGAATTTTAGACGTTTTAAGGCTTACATGTGCAGAATGAGATCTCTTGAGTCTCCAGTCTAAACATGAAATGCAGCTTTGTTTCATATGTACTTTCTGTGCTTAGCCTAGAGGTAATTTTTGTCTTAATGTGTATGAATGTCTTGCCTGTATGCATGTATACACACCTCAAACGTGCAGTGTCTGTAAAAGCCAGAAGAGGGCAGTGAATCACCCTGGAACTGGAGCTATCAAAGGTTGTGAGCCACTGTATGGGTGCTGTAAACTGAACCCAAAGTCCTCTAGCTCCTAACTGCTGAACCATCGTGTCTCTAGCCCTGTGAAGGCAAGCTTACACAATAACCCAAGTACAAATTACAAAGTTTTATTATTATTATTATATTTGTGTTTTAATTTTACACATCAGCCATGGGTTCCCCTGTCCTCCCCACTCCCACCCCCAACCCCACCTTCCCCCCATCCCCTCCATTCCCATCTCCTCCAGGGCCTTTTAAGAATGTATATAAGCAGTGGGCATTCAGTCCATGCCTGCTTCCTCACCTACATCAGGAATAAAGTCTATAGGTCTGTAATTCTTAGAAGAATGATGAGCTTCTTAGGTTGGAAAACACTGTGACCTTTGCTTTACCTATGAACTGTTATGTCACAAATGAGGGTACAGCTGCAGGGCTCCTCACATACTGGCACCTTCTTTTTTTTAAGGTTTATTTATTTATAATGTATACAGTGAGTGTTCTGCCTGCAGGCCAGAAGAGGGCACCAGATCTCATTGTAGATGGTTGTGAGCCACCATGTGATTGCTGGGAATTGAACTCAGGACCTCTGGTAGAGCAGTCAGTGCTCTTAACCTCTGAGCCATCTCTCCAGCCCTACTGGCACCTTCTAAATTAAGGCAAAGGTCATAGATACCTTTGGATGTTTGGGGGAGATAGAAAACAGAGAGAGGTTTTCTATATATCCCAAGTTCGTCTTGAACTCACTATTATCCCAAACTGGCCTTAGTCTCACAGAAATCCTCCTGCCTCAGCCTTGCAAGTGCAAGGATTAACCGTGTACCACCACGCCTGGCTGCTACCTCCATTTGTTTTATGTAAGTATTTTCTTCAATGTGCCCTAGAGAAAGCTACTAGACAGTCTGCCTGTGTAGCACATCTGCCATCTAGTAGTGAGATGTGTGGGAGACTATGAGTAAGCAGCCTTCAACAGATGCTTCTGATTCAGGACACTGTACAGCTTTTAATGTTGAAATGTCCGTCACAAACTGCCCAAAAGACAATGTACCATGAGCTGTTAACAAAGCCCATGAAGTTTGATATGCTGCTCTGGGTGGCACATACCCTTAAGAATAATTCCAAAGATACATTAACTGTAGATGAGTACCTCAGGGTCAGTTGCTCTCTGTGTTTGGGCCAGTTGTGGATTCCTGGGATGGTCGCTGTCTGCTGCAAAAAGAAGCTTCTTTGATTAAGGGGTGAGGGCTACACCAATCTGTTGTAATGATCATAGAAATAATAATAATAATAATAATAATAATAATAATAATAATAATAATGCCTTTTAGACATGTAAAAACAGCTTAGTCGGGAATCCCACGTACCCAAGGTTGCACCTGATAACCAGAACTCAGTGACATCACTCACTCAAGATAGCCAGACAGTCCTAGACCCCATGATGGCCACTAGACAGTATAGTAGCAGAGATCAAGAGCAGTGCTCTGCTCTGCACATCTGGAGAGAGGCCACTTTGATCTGCCCTATGGCTGGAGAGTCTTCCCTAGGACATTGACCCTCAACTCAGAGACTTCTGTTAGAGACTGGACCTGACTGACCTTCAGCTAAGATTTGTTGCACAGGTGAGCAGCTTTGGGGAAATAAGGTTAGGAGAGTAGTTAGGAATTTGGAGTGGGAACCTTGTGTGATGACCATCAGCATAATAAAATAAAACTTTTGTTATACGAACTACATGCATCTACCCTCTTGCTCACGATGTCAGTGGATGTAGGCATTTAGAATGCAGTTGGAAATTATACTGGTTTAGGAAAGGCTCGAGGAACGTCACAGAAGAGGGAATGGGAAAACCGTAAGATTCTGAGGACAAGGGCACAAGCTGTGAGCTAGTGTCCTCTATATGTGAAAGACAGATGCACCCATGTGATCTCAACAATGTGGCTGCCTAAACAAGACCTGCACAATGACCACCAGTTGGCATGTAAACATGGATGGGGGGAAAAAATTCTCACAAGGCCTCACCCCTAGAGGTACAGACAATTAATGGCTACTGGGAAAGAATTTATCTTCTCCAGGAACAACCACCTTGATAGGTTGTCCGGTCCCAAGTGGTCATCTCTAAACACATATACATATGAGCAACACTAAAGGACTCCATAAATTGTGTGTGTGTGTGTGTGTGTGTGTGTGTGTGTGTGTGTGTGTGATATAATAATAAAATAAGGCATGAATTTGAGAGGGAGATGGGAGGACATGGGAAAAGTTGTAGGGGAGAGATTGCAGTGGAAATAACGTAAATATAGTCCTCAGGTATGAATTCTAAACCAAATAAATAATAAAACAGGAGAAGGGTATAGAGACAGCTAGCAGTTAAGAGCACTCACTTGCTGCTTGTTCTTCCAGAGGACCAGGGTTCAATTCCAGCATCCATCCAGCATCCACATCACAACTGTATGTAATTCCAGTTCCAGAAGATCTGAGGCAATCTTCTGGCCTCTGTGGGCACTGTACACAGACGTGCATACAGGTAAAACACCCATACACATAAAATACAAATTTTTAAAAGAATAATACCCCCAAAGATGTTCTCCCAGTGTGACCTTAGAAGGCTACACTACATAAGCCATAGTTTCTGGGTACACCACAGACACAAGGCTCTTTGAACATCCATTCCCAAAGACAGAGTCAAAATGGCCAGGAGTAGGGCACTAGTGTCTTTATGGGGTTACACCAAAGTCTGATGTCCCGTCAGTGTGGAGAACGACAGCTGTGTCCTGAAGATGCCATCCATTCTAAGTTTGACATAAAAATTTTCACTTCACAGTAAACGGAGTCACACCCACTCCTCTCTCAGGCCCTTACACACTCAGGAATCAATCCCTTGGCCTGGACCAGCGGGTGGTTCTTCAGTGACAGGGTCCCGAGAGAGAGGACCGAGAGATCAGAAGATTAAGCAGATAGAAGACAGAGAAGGTAAGAAAGTTTGGGATTGAGAGATCTTACACGAGCTACATCTTATGCCAAGCCAACTTACACAGTACAGCATTTGATATATATTTCCCAGGTAGAAATGGAACAGGGTTAGCAGAGTTGATGACACAACAGGAGGAAGTCAGCAGGAGGCTGATCAAGCACAATGTTGCACAAAGGGAGCAAAGGGCATCTTAAGGACATTACAGACAAGCACATGGTGGCCTTGGGACCGATAACCACATCCCCATATGGAAGGAAGAGTCTCAGGATCTGAAGGCCGAGCTCCCCTGACTGAGGCCCTGGCCCCAGGCTGTTACCTGCTCTACCTATCATCTTCCTGGTTTTTGAGAAAGTGGTGAGTTCCTTCTCCCTTCATCAGGGCCTCCAGGAAAAGCTCAGTTGATCAGTCCAGCCCTCAACAGTTCCCCCTTTTCATGTTTAAGGCCAGATGAGTTTACTCATGTTGGAATGTCCAGGAGACTTCTATGTCCCCTTCCAGCATCATCAAAACAATCATCAGCCTAAGTATGCCAGTCACAATACCGAGTGGAGGTTGAAGGACGTGAAGCAGGTTAAATCCCCATAACGTGTGCAACAAATCTCTGGCCAGTTTGAAGGGGAAATCTATACAACTAGAGAGGGGGAAATTGATATGTTCTCCAGTTTCTGGATTAGAAGGACCTCAGTCAGTAACATTTATGGAGGGTTAACACAGGCAGTGAGTTCAAACATAAAAGGATGTCCATGTCATAGTTGCTTACCTTCTCTAAACATCCCATAAATGATCACATTTGTCCAGGGCTGTGGATAACAGTCAGAGGTCCAGCTCAAAAAGTTTTCCTCGGGAGACACTATAACAGGAAGCAGTCAGTGAGGGGATTCTAGGGAGCTGTCTTCATCCAGGTGAGCACCTCCAGGACAAGTTGACCAGCACCTCAGGTCGTCCACTCAGAGGCACAGAGTTCTTTAGACAGGAAGCATGCCACCCAAGGGAAAATTCCAGTCTGAAACCAGGCACCAAATTTTCACAGCATACTGGGAACCATCCGTCCAAAGGGGGCAACCTGTAGGCGGTTAAAGACTGGGAAAGCCAAGTGATGAAGGAATGATGACACTTGATAAACCGTATCATTGATCCTTCCTGGACCCCAAGGCCATATAAGCGTTATGGCTTACACGGATGAGAGGGACCCATCCATATGGACCCATCAGTGACAAATAGGATGCTGTATGATATCCCAGTAGAGTTAAAGAGAGCAGTGCAGGGTACCACATGAAAAACACCCAGATTACCAGTTACGCCAGTCTATTACTTTAACTATTCTGTAATGTTTTCGTACAGATAGTTTTAAATAAACTTTGATTATATATATATACATATACATATACATGTACATATACATATACATATATATTTGCCAATTTTGTAAGTGTTAGCCTTAGACCTTAGAAACTTTAATATTATATATCTTTAAGTTCTACCCTTTATATACCTTATATGCTTATACCATCCTTTATATGTGTTAAATAACTTATTCAAATCTTTATCATTTATAAAAAGCCTTTAGATTTTTATCCTATAACATAAAAAATTTTCATCTTAATGTGTAATTATTTATTTATTAAAATATTTTTATTATAGCATTTCTACTTAATACCTTATCTCTTTATAGTCATATACGTAGATTTCCCCTTTATATTTTTTATTTAAAAAATGGGCTGGGATGGTCTTTTTTGAGCAATTATCTCTTAAGACCCCAGTAGGCCTTACCTTAGTAGCTCTTTAAATGCCAGAATATCCATGACTTCTGTTACCACATCAAGACTCTGGTAGGGTCTGAGCTGAGGGCTGAACGGGCCCAGAACCTAACACAATGACTAGCACCCATTTGACACTTCAGTAAGTTGTTTTCTTAAGTAAATTTCATTTTCAGTTTAGTGAATTAGTTACAGAGAACCATACTGACCTAACACTAACACAGACTAAATTATAACCAGCACTAAATTATAACCTCTACACTTCCTACTGTAGTCTGTTTGTGCTATAAGTACAGTGTCTAGGGTTTAGTCAAAGCCACATGTATGATTGTACCGGTGCTTCAGAGCTCCACCCAACTGTATTAGTATCTGACTGCTGTCATAATAAATTATCATAGACTCAGTGGCCTTAAACAATACAAATTTATTTTTACTCTAGCAATCAGATTATCAGAAGGTCTACATTCCTTCTAGAGGTTTCAAGGGACAACTTATCCCTTCGACTTTTTGAGCTTCTTCAAGTACCTGCATCCTGACCCCTTTTTACATCATCCTGGCCTCTCAATTTCCCCATCACATCTCCATGGCTGAGTCTTCCTCCTGCCCCCCTCTTGTGAAATTCCCAATTACCACGCTTGCCCACCTATATGATCCAAGGTAATCTTCACAAGCAAGAATTCTCAGCCATATCTGCAACATCTATGCAGGACAAAATGTGCGTGGGTTTTGAAGGCTGGGGTGTGATCATTTAGGGGCTCTTTTGTTCAGCATACTAAAACCAATGTTTTCTTTACTCATCTCAAACAGATATTTATATTCTTACTCTCTGAAATATAACAGGTATAATTTAGATGCCATCAATAACAATAATACCAGGACCTCAACATTAATCAGTGTATTTTCCAACAGGTAATAAGATAATTTCATAAGAATTTCAGATTCATAGGCAAGCAAAAAGGAGTGAACAATATGGTTCTCAGAGCCAAGCACAGGAAATTAAGTAGGACACTAAATTCAGAAAGTGCCAAAAGTTAAGGTTGTCATGGCAACATGAACTCAGCAACACAGCTAAACGTGCTCATCAAAAGTGTACACTCAACATGGCTTTGCAAAACTGTGCTTTGCTGAAAGGGCAGCTTTCATCCAATGATACAAAACCCTTCACAAACTCCGAGTGAACCAAAGATAGGCTGACAGACAAAACTCAGTTTTTTTAATATTGGGCTAGCCTCTACTTGTGTGAAATAGGTAAGACACTGATCTAAGTTCTGGGGGAGGGGGAAGTGTGAAGAAAGATAAGGTGTCATCCAAACTAAAAGCATTCAAGCAAACAATAAAAGGGAAAATCTGCTGAGCAGGAAGATATTAATAGAGGCTTCAGGGGAGAATGTTTAGACTTCCAGGGAAGACAAAGTTTTCCTCGATCAAACAGCATTTGAGATGGACTTCAAGCCTGGGTGGAACATTCACAAGAACACAGTAGGTTGGGAGCCCTCTAATAGAAGCTGGGAGTCTGATGAGAGCAAGGTGTGTAGGGGAATCATGGTTGTTTGGTCCAAATGAAGGTTGCAGGGGGAGAGGGGGTGGGTGTCAACTGTTTGAAACAATGTATTCCCACCCTTAATAAAGCAGGGGCCTGGGACCGCAGGTGGTGCTGCCCACAACACATAGTAGTGCTTTCCAGTGTGGCTATTAAATAAATGTAGAGTCCTTCTTACCTCACTCTGCTGTAGTGAGTTCTCACGGGGCTTTTCCGAGCCTCTTACTGCTCATGTCCCTTCATGGCCACTCTCCTATTCATGTGCTGTTTTTCTTCCTGAAAGGCAAGGCACGCTTCCAGAAGTTCTCAGAAAACATAACTGAGAACCAGAGGTAAACTTCCCAAAGTTACATGAGAAAGTAGTGACCCAGGGAAGTAAATGTCTCTGCAACCAAAAAGTCTAAGCTATTTCCTTTGATTTTGAACCGTTGTGTATCTCGGTTGCTTTTTTGAATGTCTCTCTCATTACACTGCCTCATGCCTACAGCTCCTGTCTTGCTCAATTTCACGTCCTTAGAATGTGACCAGCAGCTGACACAAAGAGAACTCTGTTGAACAAGAAACGGAGTAGGGCAGCAGCTTCGGGAGGCGAGAAGGTTTTCTTTGTGCACAGTGGCATCTATTACATGACCTGTTTGGAGAACGGTTGCTAAGTTTCTTTATCACCTCGTCATTTGCAATAAAGGAAACAGACATGAACTTCATGATGTCCTTTCTTCATCTAAATTCCTGTTTTATATCTTGCCCCCCCCTTTCTGTTCTGCCCAAAAGTAGTTTCCAGCAAGGTTAATTTTCAAAAATTACCTCTGATCTTGCTAGGATACTCGGAGGAGAAGATAATATTCTAGAAATCCTTGCCAACCAAATTGTGGTCACCCATAGCCTAGAGATCTCACATAAAATGTCTACTGCATTTTATAACATCCACACTGCAGGACCCTACCAGCATTAGTCTGGGGGGTGTGGGGGCTTCTTTCAGGAGCTTAATCTGTTTACCAAGATTTGAGCTATTCTTTATCCTGTCTTCATCTATGGAGACTTCAACCAGCCTTGGTGCTACATGAGCTAAGATCAGACCACTTGCTGTTTCCCTAACCCAAAGCCCTCTCCTTTTCTCTTTCCTTTCACCCTTTGACTTGGCATGCTTTGCCCAGTACTTTTCTCCAAACTCTGTTATATTAAATCTTCCTTGTGAGACTGGCTACCTACTATTTCTGTCTGTCTTCCCGTGGTTTTCCTTTCAAAGTGTTGAAAATATCACCAACATCTCTTCAAAACCATCAGCCCCAAAGCCTTCTGATCACACGGAATTCACCCGCCTTCCACAGACAGAACACTGAATTGTTTGCCAAATTTTGCCAATGTTTGCCATAACTATGTTTTATAACGATCTCTCCCTTCTCTACCGGCTATAGCTTCCCTGCGTTTGTGTAGCTCTTTAGACTGGCCCTTTTTGCTGACAAAGGCAACATTCTGATTTAAACAGTTCCGCTCTTTAAATCATAGTGGGATCCTACCATCCTTCAGGTCAGGCCGGGAGTCTTCAGTATGTGTTCCATCAAGAACCCAGGTGGGCCTGCTCATGAGATGGCTAGATGGCATGTGAACACGGAGGTCAGGCTGAAGAGAGCACACAAACCACACAGAGAAGGAGAAGAGCTGGCTGGGGGACACCGCAAGCCGGAGGTGACTCTGCTGTTACTCATTTTGCTGACAGCATGAATGGCATGGGGAGCTACTTCTGGTTTCCAGGGGGACAGAAGAGAGGTTTGGTTTTCTCAGACGCTCCATGAAG
Organism: Onychomys torridus; assembly: GCF_903995425.1. Classification (NCBI taxonomy): domain Eukaryota; kingdom Metazoa; phylum Chordata; class Mammalia; order Rodentia; family Cricetidae; genus Onychomys; species Onychomys torridus. The sequence continues at coordinate 40,223,093 of NC_050444.1, read as the reverse complement.
GGAGATGGTGGACAGGCAGAAGTGCCATTGGCAATGGTTTCAGTACTAGAACGCATGGTGTAGAGGAACCTGGAGGGCAGGGGCAGAAATTCTGTGTACATATTGTCTGCCAGGTGTTTTTCCTTGATGTTCTTCCCGTATTCTATCTTTTACATTCCTTCTGTTTCTCAAGTCATTTTGGAAAAGTCCCTAAAAGCTGGATGCAGTGGCAACACCCATACATAGCCTCAGCCACTCTGGATGCCAGGAGCTCAAGGCTGGCCTGGGCAAATAGCAAGGTCTCATCTCTAAAGCAAAAATGTCTTCATTCCTTGGAGCCATACAAGGGAGATACACTATCAGGAAACACAGCCAAGGTAATTTACAGTATGTATGCAGAATCTCTGCCTGTGTGTGTTCTCTCCATCGGCTCCAGCCTGACCTTGTTCAAATGCCATCTAGCCATCCCAGAAGCAGGCCCTACTTAGACCACTAGGACACAAAACTCCTCATGGTCCCTACTTTCCATTCATCGTTGGTGCCCAGGTTCATTTCTTTGTCCTGGTGGGAGTCATAGTCCTTTTTTGCTCAGTCCCAAAACCAGTTGAACACTCACCCGCCAGTTCGCTCACTTTGGTCGGTGTTACCTGCCTTCATCACTACTAAACCTCACCAAGACACGGAACCTCTAAAACACCGCTAGTGCAGACAGAAAGTGTAGATGTCCTCTATGTGGATGCTCCTCACACGCCCAGAACATCGCTGTCTGTAAAGTCACAGTGCATTTGGAACCTAAAAGGTGCCTGAGGCGCCAAACACACAAGTAGAATTATACTCTATGCTCCCAGGCTTCCAGCAATTAAAGCTGGAAGCAAAGGAGACGCTTTTGTGTGAAGAAGAAGAAGAAGAAAAAAGAAAAGAAAGAAAAAAAAAAAAAAAAAAAAAAAACAAGAACCTTGGAGTAAAAGCTATTCCTCATGGCCTCGCAACTTGCAGATCCCAGCATCTTAGAAAGGGAACTCTTCCTACAGTTAATGTGATAAATAACAATAAAAGACCACGCAGCTTACAGAAGCACAGGGCCGCAGCACTCCATACAGAAATCCGGGGAGTTGAAAATGAGCTCGTTAAGTTCGGAGTCTTGAGATCTTGGATCTGAATTTTCCGCCGTTTGTCGGAGGCGGTTTTCGACCCATCTTATAGAATAAAGTAGAGTGTGGACCCTGCTGGAGGGCCAGGTTCTGAAGGGTTTGTCGCCCGGGCAGCTTCGGGCCTCCCAAAGTGGCTGGGATGAGCAGAGCGCCTGAGCACTCTGCACGGCGCCGGCCGGAGTAAACAGATGGGGCTCACAGTGCCCCAAGGCAAACAGACCGGCTCCGCGGGCCCCGCGCGGGCCAGCATTGCACAGGCCCGCTTCCCCCTGCACAAAAGCTGCTTCCCTGACTTCAAACCTTCCGCTCCTTGATCTCCAGCACCGTGAAGGAATCGGAGGGAAGAAGCGGGGTCCCCTCGGGGAGCCCACATTTCTGGCCTGCTCCGCTGTGCAGATGAAAGCCAGCACCTGAACCGGCTAGCCTGCTCAGGTTCCCACAGCCTTCCCCGCGGGGCTGTGCAAGGGGAAAGATGGAGAGCCCCTTCAAGGAGGGAGGGAGTCCTCAAATTATCCCCGCTGTGGAGACCACTGAAGCCCTGAACAGTTCTAGCACCAACTTCTGATACTGTAAAAGAGAAAGTTCCATGAAGGTGTTCTCCTGCTTGGTATTCGAGCGAGCAGTGCCCACTCTGCCTACAACAGGATTCCATTACTTATTTCTCTGATGGTTCCAGGTCTGAAAAAAAGTTTCGAATTTAAGTACTCGACTAAACATACAAAATTGCTACCTTCGGCGTTTTCATCATAGCAACAAATAAATAGAAAACAACACCCGTCAGAAGCGCCCCTTGAGAACATTGTGTTGCCAGCAGGGAATTGTGTGCGCACGCACGAGGAAGATGCCCCTGGCAGAGAGACACTCCAGTGGGAGGGAGCTGCAGAGGGTTCCGGAGACCTCCTTTTGTTCAGAGAGATGTGTGTTTGCTTACGTTTAGAGAGATCTCTGAAAGGTTATCTACAAGCTACCCTGAGGGGCTTGCGGGAGAGTTTATTTCCTGCTTTACACACCCTTGTGTGAAATATAATCTTGCAACAAGCATCTCATATTTACACAAACAAAAAAACCAATGTTTAGAGAGGTGTGTGTGTGTGTGTGTGTGTGTGTGTGTGTGTTCCCTGAGCTTGGGGCACAAAGAACTCCAATGTGACAAGTAATGGATAACAATAATTAATTTTTTATTAATTATATCCATAAAACAGACTATAGTGGATCTTTTGTCACTTCTTAAGAGGTTCATGATCCTGAAATTAGAAAATCAAAGTCATTTACAGGAAATCGGCCTCTATACTTCTGGGTAAATAAAAACAGCCCCCATCTATTGTTCAAGCCAGATAGACGGCCATGCTAGAGAAAGTGAGAGCAGAGCCAACAGCATGGGGTGGAAAGTGAGTCTAGGTGAGAACTGTGGAAGATAGAAGAGCCCCTCTCCACACCCGGCCTCTCCACACCCGGCCTCTCCACACCCCAGCCTCTCCACACCCGGCCTCTCCACACCCGGCCTCTCCACACCCGGCCTCTCCACACCCGGCCTCTCCACACCCGGCCTCTCCACACCCGGCCTCTCCACACCCCTCTCCACACCCGGCCTCTCCACACCCGGCCTCTCCACACCCGGCCTCTCCACACCCGGCCTCTCCACACCCTGCCTCTCCACACCCAGCCTCTCCACACCCAGCCTCTCCACACCCTGCCTCTCCACACCCGGCCTCTCCACACCCAGCCTCTCCACACCCGGCCTCTCCACACCCGGCCTCTCCACACCCAGCCTCTCCACACCCAGCCTCTCCACACCCAGCCTCTCCACACCCCAGCCTCTCCACACCAGGCCTCTCCACACCCCTCTCCACACCCGGCCTCTCCACACCCGGCCTCTCCACACCCTGCCTCTCCACACCCAGCCTCTCCACACCCGGCCTCTCCACACCCTGCCTCTCCACACCCGGCCTCTCCACACCCGGCCTCTCCACACCCCTCTCCACACCCCAGCCTCTCCACACCCGGCCTCTCCACACCCGGCCTCTCCACACCCGGCCTCTCCACACCCGGCCTCTCCACACCCAGCCTCTCCACACCCAGCCTCTCCACACCCGGCCTCTCCACACCCGGCCTCTCCACACCCCAGCCTCTCCACACCCAGCCTCTCCACACCCCAGCCTCTCCACACCCCAGCCTCTCCACACCCAGCCTCTCCACACCCAGCCTCTCCACACCCAACCTCTCCACACCCTGCCTCTCCACACCCGGCCTCTCCACACCCCAGCCTCTCCACACCCGGCCTCTCCACACCCCTCTCCACACCCCAGCCTCTCCACACCCCAGCCTCTCCACACCCCAGCCTCTCCACACCCGGCCTCTCCAGCCTCTCCACACCCCTCTCCACACCCGGCCTCTCCACACCCTGCCTCTCCACACCCCAGCCTCTCCACACCCCGCCTCTCCACAGCCCTCTGCCCTCTCTCTCCTCAATTCTGGACTTGATGCCTAACCTCTTTCTTATGTGATCTTTGTGATGGAGCAGCCAGAAGGAAGGGAGGGAAGAGGAGAGGAAGGAGGGAGAGAGGGAGGGAGGGAGGGAGGGAGGGAGGAGGGAGGGAGGAGGGAGGGAGGGAGGGAGGGAGAGAGGGAGGGAGGGAGATGTATAATTCCAGGGTGTATTGACCCTCTGAGATCACTTGTGAAAATCACTGAGACTCCATGCCACACACTGCTACAGCGCCACACCTGACTTTTCGAACACAGCCTTCAAGGAAAGCAACTTTAATAAAGAAAATAAAACATTCTTTTGCCCCTGACAGAAGTCAGCCGAGAGCTCTGACTGGCCACTCTGCTGAGAAGGGACCAAAGCACTCCGCTTAGCCTATTTTTGTTCTCGTGCACTTGCAAAGCTCTCTGGAGAGGATAAATTTAAATGAACATTTCTCTGCTGCCATCTTGTGGATTGTGCAGAAAGTTCAGACAAAGCCCGGGAGAAGTCAAATGTCAAGATCTTGCCCGTAAAATGGCACCAGGAAAAGTCTTCTTAGTTATTTAAAGTCGTTTATTTGACAGAACAGAGCATAAATTAATGTATGTAGCATACTTCCTATAACATATAAACCTCCTCCCCAAAACAAGGTCTAGGCCTGCGGATGAGATAAACCTGATGGCCTGAAATAGCAGGAGATGGAGACCCTTGAGTTGTCCTCTGACCTCCCATGCAAACTGTGGCATTCACACACACACACACACACACACACACGCACGCACGCACGCACGCACGCACGCACACACACAAAGTAAAGAATATATATTCTGGAGATCTAAAGAAGATTCCAGGAACTGTCCTACCTATCTCTTCCCTTCCCTTTCACAGTAAGTCTGGACAGCACAGTTTTCCCACTTGAGAGAAATTTAGCAGATTCCTCATAGGAAGCTTCGAGTTTGTTCTTCAGAACCCCATGAGTGAGAGCTAAGGTTCATGGTCCACACATGCCACATGTCCATACCTCCCATTCCTCAGACATAGCGTCAAGAAAGCTGGAAGAGTGACCCTGCTGTGTGCTCCACACGGATACATCTTTGCCTGTCTGTAATTCAGACGGTTCAATGGAGGAAGAAGGGTCTGCTGAGGTCATCCTGCTCCCTGAGACTACTCTGTTAGGCTCCAAACGATAGGCACTTAGAATATTAGCTAGACTGAGAGAGATCTGGGTCACCACATATGAGAAAGGGAAAGAAGACACCAAGTTAAATTAAAATTTCAGGTAAACAGCAATTGAACACATTTCTATGAAAAATATCCTCATTACTTACCTGAAATTTGAATTTCTAATGAATGTCTTACACTTTATCTGAAACCCCAATTGTGCTTCAATTGAAGAAAGTGGCTGTCTCATCCAGAGGAAAATAAGCAAGTTGGTTTTTATTCCTTTTAACATAAACCTATTTTGCTTTAATAACTAAGATAAAATAGAACAAGAGTACTTGAGGAATGGACTTTCATATATTATGTGAAGGAGTAAAAGCAGCCTCAGTAAGGTCAGGTGGAACCACTGAGTTTAGCATGCGGACTCCTGCTGAGTGTCTCCACAGACAACGCCACACTAGACTGAGCAGAAAGGACAAGATGGAACCCTGGGCCACGGGAGATCACGGCCTACCAGATCAAAGACGCAGAGAGAAGCTCACGCGTGCCTATAAACAAATGTAGGAAAGAGGGTTGTCGGGCCTCTTCTCTGTTTCCCACCCTTCACACAGCCGGCAAGCACTAGCTATAGGACGAAAAGAATCAAACAACACCTTCTTCAGCTTTCTCTCTACAGTAAAGATCCGAGACAATTTCCTGATCAAGAAAACGGGTGTGCTTTAGCTCTGGTTCTAGAAGTCCCCACCAAGATCAAATTGCCCAAAGCAATGGCAGTACACCACGTTGGGAGCACTTGGTAAAGCAAACTGTTTATCCCACCAGCTGGGAAGCAAGGGAAGGAAGGGTTGGAAGAGACTACTTTCCCATAGCACCTCCCCAGGGCCACCCACCCACCCACCACCACTCCACCCCCGGGGATCACACCTTTAACATGTAAGCATTGAGAGATCTTTTTGTATTAGTAGTGGTACTGCTGGGAATTGAACCCAGGACGTTGCACATGCTAAGTACACGATTTACTGCTGATACCCCAGCCCATGTATTGGCTCTTGGTAAACTTCAAAATCTATACCCATTGCCTGCAAAATAATAAGTTGTCAAAACTGAGGGCAACCAGAGAGAGTTTGTCCAAGCATTCTTGCTTTATGAAACAGACGTCACAGCCCCAGAGCCAGTGGCCAGCTCCTGATCTACACTCCAACTAGAGTTTTTCCTGCATCCCGCCTCCTTAGGTGAGGGCTGGCCATGAAAATGGACTAATCGATAGCCTGGTTTACAAACGATGAATAAATTCCTGCACCTGTGAGCCAATGCTGTTAAAGCAGCGAGAATGTTTAAAATGAGAGACCACTGCCTCGGTTGTAACACAGATCAAAGTACTCGTGAGCTTAGATAAACACACTGAAAATTATTAACTTAGCAGGCCATACTTCCAGCTTGTCAGCAAGTAAAACCTACCCATTCCACCCTTTGTCCTCATACAGCTGGTTCAAAGGCTAGTTAGTTTCTGGACTTAGTAACAAATTGATTGGGAGAGGTCACATGGTCTTAAGCTGGCCTCTTGGAACAGAAAAGCCGCAGGACATTCCCTGTGAAATGTGGATCAGTAGGAGTCTCTGGCTTCTCAGTCCTCCCAGGATCGTGTAGGATACTTTGCATCACTGCTTCTCTCTACTGCACTCACCTCCCTGCCTGCCCCATCTACAAGAGGGTACAGGGATTTGTAAAAAGACCCCTCAGAGTGTACCTACTGGCTAGGCCCCAGCATGCTACCTTCCATTTCTGTAAACTGTCCAACAAACAGGCAGCAAAACACAAGTATACGGAAAGCTAAGTCCTCACATTCTTCACACGGCGAGTGACTATAGTTCATTGTTTATTTTATCCAGAACTACAGGAGTTGCTGGCTGCCATGGCACATCTCTGTAATCCCAGCACAAAGAAAGCTGAGACAAGAGGATTGTGACAATACATTTTTCCTGAAAATTCGTCTCACCTTCAAAAGAAACTTTTGCTAGACCGTGAAGCCAAGTTAATAACACACCTTGAGATCATTCAAGACTGTGTGGCCAATCTGCTGTCCTATTGTGCACTCAGCCTGCTTCATTTTAACCTGCCTTTGAGAAAACAACATAACTAACCTTACTACGCCTTGAATTCCCCCTGCAGTCACCCTTTACAACCTATCCTAATTGCGTAGCTTGAATGTTCATTTATGTCCCTGCCCTGACCCACAATAGTGTGTGTGTGTGTGTGTGTGTGTGTGTGTGTGTGTGTGTGTGTGTGTACAAACACTGTGGTAAAGATTTGCTGAATGCAGCCACCAGGTTGAAAATGACCTTAAAGAAGCAACGTGTATCCACGTGTTGATACATGATGATGATATGGTTGATACCATATTTGCAGTTTTGAGTGCTATTCTGGGTCAGTTGAAGTAACTTCTTCCCTCGTGAAACTTTGTTAAAGACTTCTGTAAAAAGTCCCCTTCATTCCTTTACCTTGCCATGTTTTCTGAGCTGTTCAATAAATACAGAGCAAAACCCTAGGTGAAGTCATGGTTATTGGAGGAAAATCTACAACCACTAATTTACACTAAACTAGCATAATCCCTGACAACAAACCTATCCACATTTTTCCTTATACCCACAGATAAGTGTGGTCTTCCCCTTTCACCAAGAAAACTTCACTTTTCACCAAAACCACAACCAATCAAAATGCAGAATTCCCAATGCCAGTGGATACACCTACAAAACACTCCTTCACCTAAGGCTCAGGGAACATTGTAGAAAAGGGACAGAAAGGTTGTAAGAGCCAGAGTCAAGATCAGGGAGTTTGCTGAGAGATTCTGTCTCCTAGTAATCTCAGAAGCTACACCTATAAATTCTCACCAACCTGACTGCTCAACCATGAGCTGAACAAGGATAACACCAGTGGACATGCCAAAGTGGGAGGGGGAAACCCATGAGGCCTCAAGCCCACACAAAGTTCTACAGGTGAATGAGGAAAGCTGGGAACAGAAGAGGTGGCCTTCCCCAGGAACAGCACACCAATTGTCTGTCCAGTGCCAAACAGTCAGTCCTGAATACATACATATAAATAACATTATGTGGACTGAACAGATTATATTTAAGAATATATTTGCATATACATATTGTAATGATTTGAAAGAAAATGGTCCCCAAAGGGAGTGGCACTATCAAGAGGTGCGGCCTTGTTGGGGGACATGTGTCACTGTGGGAGCAGGCTTTGAGGTCTTTTTCTCAAGCTTCACTCAGTGTGACAGTCGACTTCTTGTTGCCTGCAAGATGTAGCACTCTGAGCTCCAGCACCGCGTCTGCCTGCGTGCTGCCATGCTTCATGAACATAATGGACTGAACCTCTGAAACTGTAAGGGAGCCACCCTCAAATGTTTTCTTTCTAAGCATTGCCGTGGTCAGGGTGTCTCTTTGCAGCAATAGTAAACCCCCACTAAGACAGAAGCTGGTACCAAGGACTGAGTATTGCTCTGATAGACCTACTGTGGTTTCTGTTGGAGGAACTTGGGTTTTGGTACTTTGAGTTATGAAAGCAGTGGAGTGCTCTAAGCACTGCTTCAAGGTCATACTTGTAGGAGCATGGAAGAGAGTGGTGGTAAGTTATTTGAACTGTCCGTGGCTCACTCAAGAGGTTTCAGAGAAGAATTTTAGTACGTTGCCTAGAGATCGTTCTTGTGATATTTTGATGAAGGAAGTGGCTGCGTTTTGTCCTTGTCCGAAGAGTCTGCCTGAGACTAAAGTGAAGAGTTTTGGGTTAATTCCATTAGCAGAGGAGATCTCAGAACAACCTAGTATAGACTCTGTTATGTGGATATTAGTAATTCTAATAAAGACATACAATGGATAGGAGCAAGCTGAGCAAGGGAGAATATTTGAGAAAAAGAACACCAGAAATCAGAAGGGAGCTAAGTTCTTCGTTCAAGGAGAGAAACAGATTTTAAAATGGAATAAAGGACGTGATGACCTCAGGGCAAGATCCCACCCAGCTAAGTTTCCAACTTGTGGAAAGGAATTAAAGAAAGGTTTAGCGTGGAGTGTGGTAGTGCATGCCTTTAATCCCAGCACTGGGAAGGCAGAGGTTGGCAGATTTCTGAGTTTGAGGCCAGCCTGATCTAAAGATCAAGTTCAAGAACAGCCAAGCTTAGGCAGTTAAAAAAAAAAAAAAAAAAAAAAAAAAACAGAAAGCTGGTGAAGATGTAATTAAACAAGGAATCCATGTTCCAGCCCCAGTGAGCTGCAGAACTTGGCAGCTTCAGCCATGTGATTCTGGCTTTAGAGTTAAGGATAGAAAAAACAGTTTATCAGCCTCTGAGACCAGGCGTATGTCAGGGGTGTCCCTGAATGGAGACCTAGTAGACAGGCCATTGTGTGAAGCTGTGAAGGTGAAGCCTGGGGTGCCTTGCAGAACTTAGGATGTTAGAGATGCCAGAGCCATGACTAACAGGGAGTGGAACCAGCCCAAGAACAAGAAGTGTGCTGCAGTCAACAAAGCTGAACAGAGTTGGAGTTCTGAAGAGTGTTTTAACATCAGACATGGAGATGCAGAGTTTGGAGTTTGCCCAGCTGGTTTTTGGTCTAATATTTCCTTACTGTACTCACTTCCCCGTGTTTGGGAATGATAAGGTATATCCTGTGCCATTATATGTTGGAAGTATGTGATTCTGCTTTTTTATTTTTATTTTTACATGTGATAACAGTTAAGAGATTGCCATGCATCTCAGAAGAAGAGACTTTGGACTTTGAAACAAGTTTGAGACTGTTAAAGACTATGGGGACTTTTGAAGTTAGACTGAATGCATTTTTGCATTATGGTGTGGCTATAAGCCTTTGTGGGCTTGGGAGTGGGATGTGATGGTTTGAAAGGAAATGGCCCCAAAGGGAGTGGCACTATTAGGAGCTGTGGCCTTATTGGAGGAAGTGTGTCACTATGGGGCAAGTTTTTAAAGTCTCTTTCTCAAGCTTCACTCAGTGTGATAGTCAGTCAATTTCCTGTTGCCTCTGAGTCAAGATGTAGGGCTCTCAGCTCCAGCACCACATCTGCCTGCACACAACCATGATCCTTCATGATCGTACTGGACTGAACCTCTAAAACTGTAAATGAACCACCCTCAATTAAATGTTTTCTTTCTAAGAGTTGCCGTGGTCATAGTGTCTCTTCACAGCGATAGTCACCCTAACTAAGACACACATATGCATGCAATAAAAATAGTGAGATAAGAGGCAATAAATTTAAAGGAGAGTAGGAGGGCTATATGAGAGGGTTTGGAGGGAGGAAAGGGAAGGGAGAAATGTAATTGTGATATCAAAAAGTAAAAATAAATAAAATATTCCTTTTTTAATCGTTTTAAGTAATTTTTTAGAATTATTTATTTTTTGTGTATGAGTGTTCTGCTTGCTATTTATTTATTTATTTATTTATTTATTTTTGAGCTGAGGACCTAACCCAGGGCCTTGCACTTGCTAGGCAAGCGCTCTACCACTGAGCTAAATCCCCAACCTCATGAGTGTTTTGCTTGCACGTATGTAGTGTACCACAAGTGTGCCTGATGCCCATAGAGGTCAGAAGAGGGTAACAGGTAACGAGGAACTAGAGTTACAGACAGTTGTGAGCTGCCATGTAGGTTCTGGGAACAGAACCTGCGTTCTCTGTGAGAAAAGGTGCTCTTTTCTCACCAAAGCTGAGCCACATCTCCAGCCCCCCCAAAAAATGTTCTAAAATCAAAAGTGCTTTTATTTTTTAAATGGCCCATATTTGTCTATCTTTTGCTCCCTACACATTTGAAATTTCCCAAATTCTATTGATACAAGAAATACTTTTGGCTTACACCTGGGACTCCTGCCCTGCAGCTATTTGTACCCTGCTACCTTCAACCCTCCTTCCTCAGCTGCAGCTGAACCCACTAACAACACGGGCCTGAATCTCTGGTCAGGCAGCCTTTCTCCTATAAAGAAACCATAGCTGTAGCCAAATCAGACAGTTTTCCAGTTTCGCCCATGACCATAGGAATTCCCTTAGGAATGAGGCTATTAGAGTCAGCAGGGTGCTAACACTTATGATGGAGTCCAGAGAGAGGCCTCACACATGCAAGAACTTCAGCTTATTCAGCCGAGGCTACTGCTGTCTTTAACAGAGCTGAAGTAAGATAAAGAAACCAGATCCTAGTGACAGTGTCAAGGCTCAAACTAATGTCTGAAGGAAGTCCTATGACAACACTTTTTATCTTAGGAGCAAAAGGGGCCTTCTTTCCTTATTCAGTATAAATTCAATTTCCCATCGCTTGTAATCAAATGACCTCGACATAATTGGTATACCTAGACATGCCTGAGACAATTAATGAGGCAGATCACTCTAAAAGGAAAAGAGTGTAGGATATCCCTAAAGATCCAAAGTATGCTTTTCACAGAGGACACGACAGGAAAATTGAGAGCTGGAGAGAAAGCTTGATTGAGAACACTGGCTGCTCTTGCAAAGGACCCAGGTTCAATTCCCAGCACCCTCATAGCAACTCACAACTGTCTATAACTCCAGTTCCAGAGGATTTGACTCCCTCAGGCCTCTGGGGGCACCAGACATACACATGGTACACAGACATACATGTAGGCAAAGCAATCAGACAAATAAAAATAGAAATAAAATACTTTTTAAGGGAGGGGGAATGTCTCAGGAAATACATCATAAAGATGAAGTCATGGAAAATGAGGGGGACATCTGGACAAGGATCAGCCAGAGAAGACCAGTATTAGTTAAGGACAAGGGGAACCTTGGGTTGGTGTGTAAAATGAATGGAAAATTTTTCTTAATTAAAAAAAAAGAAACATGCTGTATGTCTTTTGGTTTTTGGGGTTTTGGGTTATGGTATTTCATTGCAGCAACAGAAACCAAAACTAAGACAACACCCAAACCTGAACTCTGGCCTCAATATGTGTGTTCATTCTCTCTCTCTCTCTCTCTCTCTCTCTCTCTCTCTCTCTCTCTCTCTCTCTCACACACACACACACACACACACACACACACACACACAAAAAAAAAAAAAAAAAAAAAAACTTTTAACATAGAACCAGGTATAGTGACTCATTCTTATAATCAAAATAGTTGGTGGTTGAGAATTAACCCCTTATACCATGGGTTCAAGGCCAGCCTTGCCTACATGGTCTTAAAAACCAAACCAACAATAAAAACTTACTAATATAGGGGCTAGAGAGATGATGGCTCAGCATTTTAAATCATGTAATGCTCTTGTAGTGGACCTCAATTCAGTTCCTAGGTGTTTCCAAAGTTGTGACTTCAGCTTGGGGGGAAGGGTATCTGACATGTCTGATGTGATGCCTTTGGGCACTGACATTCACACACACACATATTTAAAAATAATAAAATTATTTTAACTTAATTTTAAAAAACAAAAACTTATTAATATGATTTCACTGTTCCATAACTAAATGGTTGCTTGGCATCACTCACATACTGAACACAGCTGTAGTAGTTTAAACAAATGTTTTAAAAAGTAAATTTGTCTGAAATTCTCTGTGTTCTGGCACAGTGCAGCCCTTCCAAGAATTCATTTCAGAAGTTAAAAATTTGCTTACTAGTCACAAATTCATAGCCACGTCATTTAAGACTTGTTCTTTTTCAAAATTCAGGTTGTTGTAAGGGGTTACTGTAAAAATCTATGCTTCATTAAGCTGGAAAATCTAAAAGAAATGGATGGATTTCTAGATTCACCCAACCCACTAAAATTAAACAGACCCTTAACAAATGAGATTGAAACAGTAATAAAAGGCCTTCCAGCTATAAAAAGCCCAGGCCCAGGGGGGTGCAGAAGACTTCAAAGATTTTCAAGGAACACTTCCTAAACTGAGAGAGAGAGAGAGAGAGAGAGAGAGAGAGAGAGAGAGAGAGAGAGAGGAAGGAAGGAAGGAAGGAAGGAAGGAAGGAAGGAAGAAAGAAAGAAAGAAAGAAAGAAAGAAAGAAAGAAAGAAAGAAAGAAAGAAGGGAAAAAGAGAAGAAACTTCCAAACTTCTGTGAAACCAGTGTTACTCTAACACCAGAACCACAGTAAAACACAACCAAGTAAGAAAACTGTAGACCAACATCCCTGGTGAACATAGATTCAACAATCCTCAATAGAATACCTGCAAACCAAATACAGACCTACACACACACACACACACACACACACACACACACACACACACACACACGATCATTCAAGTTAACTTTATTCCAGAGATACAGGGATGGTTCAACATATGCAAACCAATAAGTGTACTAGACCACAGAAACGGACGCAAAGACAAAAATCACATGATAATTTTAGTAGATGAAGAAAGAAACCTCTGACAAAATCCAACATGCCTTTATGAGAAACGTCCTGAAGAGAGTTGGACTGGCAGGACATACCTCGACATAATAAAGGCCATATATGACACACCTGAACACATTAAAACCAGAGCTGAAACAAGGCTGTCCTCCATCTCCACTCCTTTTCAATAGTGAGCTCCTTTTCTACATAGAGCTTAAATGAAATTAGGGTACTTGGGATGACACTGCCCCAGGGCCACAGACCATCTAACCATAGTCCCAGAACCAGACCTGAGAAACCTCTTTTCTTAATGATGGTCAGGGAAGTTAAAGGGACTTCCAAAACAATACAGGCTATTTCTGTTGCACTTGGTTGCCTCCCAGAGGTCAAAGTTAAGTCCCTACTGCTGAAATTACCATGTACTTTGGACATAGGACTCAGAAAATTCAAGCTGGCTCTGACCTGAAAGCCTCCTCCCTGAGGATGACTATCTCTCAGAATACCAGGTGCAGTGCAAGCTGCCAAGGTGGGGGTCAGTCAGCAGTCCTACCTAGCTGTAAAGCTGTATGAGCCACAACAAAGGCCATCGTGGCAAAATATTCCTCAAGGTATCTTGGCCTATCTTGGCACCAGTCAACATCTCAGTAATTGGACTTCTGCTCAACAGAAAGAAATCATGCCAGGTACTAGAAACACAGCCAACTACCTGGGGCTAGTAGGTCATGGATCTTTGAGGAGAATCTACTGGTGCCACTTTATGAAATGAATATCATTCCTAGCTGCATTCTAACTATTTTTCTTTGTACCCATGAGGAGGCGTAACTTTAACCTCTCATCAAAGAAGCTTTTCTTTGTAATCTCCAAAACACCACAGCTGGTGACAAATACAGGGAGAAATGACTGAGGCGGTGCCCATCCCCTGTGGATATATCTACAGCACAACCCCTGCACCTAAGACTCAGGGAGCATTGAGGAAGTAGAGGTGGAGAGGCTGTAAGAGCCAGAGTACTGGAGATGTGCTGTGAGGTTGTATTTCCTGGAATAGACAAGGAAGCTACACTCATGATACCTCACCAACATGGCTGCCTAAACAGGACCTGAGCAGTGACAACACCAATAGACAAGTTAATACAGAGGGTGGAATCTCCAGGGTCCCACCCTTAGACAAAGAACTACATCTTACTAAGGACTATGGAGAGAGGGAAAATTAGTCTTCCTCAGAGACAAGCCCACACATACACAGAGTCTGCCCTGAAATCATGTATACACAAATAACACTAAATGAACTCAGTAGATTGTGTTTACATATTTATGCATTTATATGTGTGTGGGACAATGATTTTAAAAAGGCCATGAATTTGAGAGAGAGTAAGAGGAGACACAGGAAGGGTTGGAGAGAGAAAAGGGAAAGGAAACGTGATGTAATTATATTTTAATAAAAATTTAAAAATTATTAAAAGAAAAATAATTCCTCTCATTAATATCTCACAAAATACTCTCAAAATGAAAGCTTTTAGGGAAAGATTAAGTTCTTTAATTTGTGATGTTCAAAGACACTGGCCATTTCAGAACTCTAAAGAAACAAAAAAAGCAACTAATTTATTGCAGAAAATCAGTAAAAATACAGCATCCAACTGACAGGTCCTTCCCAGCGTGCTTTCTGGAGTGTAACTAAAGTTGAAGGTGACTTTGAGTGGGAGTCAAATGGTAGTGTACGAGAGCACCTGTTCTTCTTGTCCCAGAGAGAAGTGCCCGAAATGACATGGGAAGCAGATAACAGCTCAACAAGAAAACCTGATCATTAGGGATACCTGACAATCAGAGCTGTCTGCAAAGGCTGAGTCCTGCTCTTCCCTGAAGGGAACAGAGAGGTCTGATCTGGGAGAGAGAGAGGGGGTGGGGGCAGGGAGGAGTAGAAGAAGGGAAAACTACCGTTAGGATAGAATGTATGAGAGAACAGTAAATTAAAAAAAATTAATTGTCAAAATAGAAGTCAATGCCTACCAATAATTTCAGCTCTGGATTTTTTACAAATAGGATGTTTCACACTGAGTCTATGTGTTGGGCCTAAAATGTATGCAGAGAAACCAGACACTTGGGAAACATATCTGACACAGTATGTGACCCATCATGGATGGCTGCCATGCACTGTTAGTCAAAACAGAAAAACAAACAAAATGAGTTAATTTCGCAAGTCTTTTAGGGCTCTAGGCTCAATCTGGCCATGGGTCCCAAACACAGTTACCTATGTAGGGACTGGCTGCTTCCAGTGAAGTGTGAATCTGTCACATTTCCCTTGTTCCATGAGCATCATCCACAAGCCACACGAAAATTAATTAGCAAAGCAGATCATCACTGCAATTGCAAGACAGAGTCTGAAATCTGGAAGGTAGTGTCTGCCATAACACTGGCTAGGTCAGCAACACAGACGGATGAGTGTCTGATCAGAAGAGAATGTTTGATCAAAGCTGTAACTCTCCTGAGCCCAGCCAAGAGAACAAGCCCTGCAAGACATAACTACGCAGAGCACCCCACAAGTCATGTTCCAACCACAAAGATGAGGAGAGGGACTGAGACAGCCATGGGAACAGGAGCAACTGATAGAAGATTTTGGAAAATTATAGACAGCTCTCAGTGGTAGACATTGAAAGGGGCTTTAAAAATCCCATGTTACTCCCAACTAAAAGACATTTGTGGCAGACACAAAGCATGCAGCAGCCAGTGGTTTCCAGGGTCCTTGATTGCCTCATTGTTCTCTGGACAATTTTTCTTTTTTTTTTCAGAAAGAAAACTTGGCTGGAGATAGCTCAGAGCACTGGTTAAGAGAACTGGCTGCTCTCACACAGGATCAAGGTTTGGTTCTCAGCACCCACGTTGGCAGCTCACAACTATTAGTAACTCTAGTTCCAAGGGATCTGATACCCTCTTCTGGGCTTCCATAGGCACCAAGCATACATCCAAACATGCAGATGAAACATAAAATAAATAAATAAATCTAAAGAAGAAGCAGGAGGAGGTAGAAGAAGAGGAAAGGAGAAGAGAAGGGGAAGGAGAAGAAGAGGAAGAGGAGAAGGAAGAGGTGGAGGAGGAAGCCATTTGTGGTCAATTCTCTCCACCCATTTCTATGTGAGTTCTGGGGATCAAATGAAGTGTGCCTGAAAAGTAAGTACCTTTACAGCCTGGTCTTCACTTTTTGAGGAAACCCTTACACCTGTAGTGTTCAGAGGCAGAAATGAAGGCAGAATGTCCACAAGTTCCAATGGCACTAAGCTCTCAGGCCCAGCCTACCTGGGTAGGTTCCATATCTACCCTTTCTGCTGGATCTATATGAACCATCACATTCTTCATGGCTAGAAAGCTGGGTGAAAGAGACCTAATGTCATAGAACAATGTTAGTAAACATACATACCTCTTTAGGGAATTATAAGTAAATAAACCTTCTTCTAGTTCCTTAAACTCTGTCTTGGCCTGGATTAGAGTTACAGATACCTTTCCCTTTCCATTTTAAAAAGAGATAACCAAATTAAATGCTTTTTAGTTATTACAGAGATCAGAGAACTTTTTCTGTAAGGTTCTATGCAGTAAGTATTTCAGTCTTTGTGGGTTACAAATTTCCTTATTTGATTTACAGTCCTTAGCAATGTCAACACCATGACCTGGCCCTGAATCTGGCCAAGGATCTGGGGCTTTTGATCTCCTGCTGGGTGCCATGTCTTCTGATATTGAGCAATTCTGCAGCTAGTTACAGAGTCAGCTATGGAGTCAAGGAGACCATCAGAGGCTCACCCCAGGCACCAAAGCTGCATTTTCGCAAACCTAAGCGTGGGTACCTCTCTATTCTGTATTCTGCCCCAGAGCCCTGGCCCTTGCCTCATCTTCGCCCCAACCCACTACACCATCCTCTAACTGCTGCTCCCTCAGGGAGAAGGGAACTGGCCTGCTTGCTGTTTGCCGCAATGTTTGCTGCTTGCTCAGAAAGCACTGGGCTCTTGGCCCTGGCTTCTTCTCCTGGAAAATAACCCACTACATGTGTTCGTGTTATCTCAGCCCATGAAATCAACCCCCTGTGAGATGTGGGATAAGAGAACCAGCACAAATGTGCTGAGGCTCACAGTTTTATGGCCCCATGAGTAATAAAAGCCACTTGTCCCTAACCCTAGAGTCTGACATCTTCTGTCAGCAGGTATGAAGTGATTACAGATTGCAAGCAGGGTAAAATCAGACTCTTCGCTCTCCTTGGTCCACTCATCTATGGGAACACCCACCACAACAATCCAGGCATCACTCCAGACTTAGAGCAGGGATGTGTTGTTTGGAACATGGTATGTGGGGCCATTTGAATCTGTTCCCAGGCTATAGTCACTCATATTTGGCTCAAGAACACACTGTCTCTTATTCCCTTTGAGTGAGTTCCCAGGAGATGAAGTAAATCAATAGGAATTAAAACCAGGTGATGCCAACAATTAAAAAGAATCATCAGAAGCTGAAGATGTGGCTCAGTGAGTAAGGTGTCTGCTGTGCAAGCATGAGGGCCTGAGTTCAGATCAATAGGACCCACGTCAAAGCCAAACATGGTGGCCCGTCTGTATAAAGCTTGATGGTCAGCCAGAATAGCCAATGGCTGTGTTCTAGGCTGACTGTCAAGTGATTGAGGAAGGCATCTAACATGCATGCCTACACACATGTACACACACACACACACACACATACACACACACACATACCTCTGCATACCTTTACACACGCACACATACACATCCTTTGGCCTGGATGGGAAAGTCTGTAAGACTTCCCTCCTGCCTACTCAACTGTATCTGGTAAAGAATGAGTCTCCTGTGCACAGAATGTGCTCCTTGACCAGAATGAAGAAGTGTGAACTGAATATCCAAGGAGAAAAGCCACACCTATTCTACAAGGCTGACTGACTGTTCCAACACCCTGGTTGTTGTGTTAGAATGTTGTGGGTCCAAACACAAACTGTCTTTAGGCCACCTTTAACTCCTTAATAGCCAGTTATTGCCCACCTCTGTCTGTTGTATGATACTTTGTCTGTGTTTTAGCAAATAAAGCTTGCCTGAAGATCAGAGGGCTGAACTAGCCACTAGTTAACCATAGTGGCCAGGCAGTGGTGGCACACACCTTTAATCCCAGCTCTTGGGAGGAGAAAATAGGAAGATCAGGAGTTCAAGGCTACCCTAGGCTACACAAAATTGATCAAGTCTAAAAGAGAAACAGAGCTGAGTGGTGGTGGTGGTGCATGCCTTTGATCCCAGCAAATGAGAGGCTCAAGCCTTTAATTCCAGTACTTGGAAGGATGATACCTTTGATCTTAAGTACATGGGAGGCTCACTCCTGTAGCTGGAAGTTTTCCTGTGTCCCACCCAGTCCACAGCTGCTCAGACCCAAGTAAACACACAGAGGCTTATATTAATTAAAACTGTTTGGCCATTAGCTTGGACTTACCACTGACTAGGTCTTGCACTTAAACTCAGCACATTTCTGTTAATCTATATGTCATCATGTGTTCTGTGACTTTACCTGTGTGCCATTACATGCTGCTCCCTGGATGGTGGGAGGCATCTCCTGACTTAGCCTTTCCCCAGAATTCTCCTTATCTGTTTATCCCACCTATACTTCCTGCCTGGCTACTGGCCCATTGGTATTTTATTAAACCAGTGTACAAAAGCATTATCCCACAGCACACTCCTTTAAACCCAGCACTAGGGAGGTGGAGACAAGAATATAAAGTGAGTGGAGACAGAATCTTGGACTCCATTCAGTCTGAGGAGTCATAGAGACAGAATGCCCATTCAATCTGAGATTTCATAGAGGTAAAAAGTATCTGGTGGCTGACTGCTCTGCTTCTCTGATCTTTCAGCTTACACCCTGATATCTGACTCCAGGTTTTTATTGGTTAAGACTAATTAGGATCATGCTTCAACTGTCTAAACTTACAACCTTGTGACTGTTAGGTCAGAGCTGTGTTTTAAGTAGACAAAAACATTTAGCACCCAGTTCTGCTGATACTCTCACTCCCTCAGCTAGAGGTAGGGGCTAGACCAAGAGACTCACTAGTGAACTTGCCCAAAGCTCTGCCAGCTGTGGATGTTCAATACTCATGTTATAGGAATTTCCACTTGGACCTACAGCTCTGTGTGGTCCACACTGGAGGAATGCACTGAATATATGACTAAGAAGGAGGAAAAGGAGACATGTTAAAAATGGTCATTGAAGCACAGTAGTTGTCTACATGAGACTAAATCAGGAATTCTTTCTTCCAGAAAAAAAAAAACCTATGGTGTTGAGACCTAGCATAGCTTCTCGACAGTCTTTTCTGTTCAACCACTCAGGATCTCTGGCTCCTCTGTCCACATACTTCAACCAAGGCAATGCACAGCAACACAGAGATGCAAAGAGCTGGGAGAATCCAAACATCAAATCAAGTGCTGTAATAGGCCCCAAGACCATAGCACACCTGACACCATGATGAAATTCGGGCCTTGGAAGCCAGCATGTATGCAGCAACACCTACCAAAACCAGAATAAACACCTAACCATCCAAGTCCATAGTTCTGGGAAAGTCCCTAAAGGCATTAACCTTGCTTGCTTTTTGACTTCTGTAGTGCTGCTTCTGGCTAACTGCTTTTGGTAACTGAGGTGTGTCAACCCGGGAGGTGGTTTTGTGCTTTAAAGCCCGCTAGCTAATGAACACTTTCCATTGGCTTAAACCCATGTCCAATTAGTCTTCTCTGGTGGATACCTCAAAACAGTGCAAAAGGGTCCTAAAGTCAATAGTGTTGAAAACTGCTAAGCAAAATATCTGAGTTACTTGTCCAGGATCCCCTCACTAACAAGTACTGAGACCCTGGAGTTCAGTCTATTGATTTGGAATAAAACAGAAGACCAGGCTAGATAGTGTGGACAATACAGGCTGAAACAGGCTCTGAGACACTGCTTTTGCCAACAAGCATTGTCACTACTCTTGAGTACTCAAAAAGACACAGATAAGTCATTGTTCTAAACTTGAGGCTGCCTTGGATCCCAGAAACAACAGAGCATCAACAGACAGATCACCACCAATAAGAGCAGTATCCATGAGGGTACTATACCCTCAAACAGAAGTCATTGCCTCCTGAGAACCAGGTTGCCCATCCACCCACACCTCTAACCTGAGCAATGACTTCTTAAGACCACATGTCAAACCAAAACTGAGAGACATGACCATACCATGATCAAGACTCTTTGTGTGTCTCTTGTCCCCCTGCTCCAGTTCAGTTTAAATCCAAAATTCATGTCAGGACCTCAAAGATAGACCTGTGGGTCACATATGCTCCTCTTTCTAATATGGCCACACTAAATAAATCTCCTCTGGGGGAAAGACAAGCATGACCATTTGTCTTTTTTTTTTTTTTTTGACACTTTTTTGACAAGGAATAATCGAAAGATCGCAACAACATATGACTTCCTATATGGTGGTGGTGGTGGTGGCAGCTGAGGCAATGGTGGTGACAATTGAAGGGTCATCTATTTCTGCTGACTTGATCAAGTTTGTTGATGGTCTCCTGTGGTGATATTTTATCTGTGTCCCCCAAGAAAATTTATCTGAGGATCAGAGGAAAAAGCCAGCCACTATCTTAGACACAGAAGTCAGGCAATGGTAGCACACGCCTTTAATCCTATACTTAGGGAGGCAGTGATCTGTCTGGATCTCTGTGAGTTCAAGACCACACTAAGAACAGAGCCAGGCATGGTGGCACATGCCTTAAATTCCAACACTAGTTAACCACGGAGGTCTGGAGATCTGTGCAGACAGATAGGAAGTGACAGAGCTGGGTAGAAAGAGGAAGTGATGTAGCTGAACAAGAGAGCAAATGAGATACCAGAACAGAAAAGCATATAGATGTGGGTCTCTTTGGAAGCTGAGGTGTCGGTGAGGTGAGGTTGGCTTATGGCTTTCCTATTCCTCTGATCTCTCAGGTTTTAACCCTGATATCTGATTCCGGGTTTGTTTTATTTAATAAGATCACTTAGCAATTCATCTGCAGTCTCCTGGCAGCTATGTTTCTTCTTGGGTTACTGTTATTTGGGGTTACTCCTTTGGTCACTGAGGAGTGCCTCAGGGAAGAGCAATCTGGATTCGTTTGGCCATGAACAGGAATAAATGTTCTCAACTCCATCTTGACCTGATTGTAGAGTTCCTGTTCTTTCAACCTTGAAGTTCCTTCCTGTCTAGAAAGAAGAATGTAGTTCCTTGCATCCCATTCAAAGTTGCCACTGTCCTCACAGACCTGGGAGGTGGGTGGGTGGGATATAGGACCTTTAGGGCTCCTTGTGAAGGAACCGGCTGAGGTAGATGTTCTGCTTGCCACCCAGGGTCATAGGCTATGTCTGGTCCTGGGCTGCAGCCAAGGACTGACTTGGCCCATGGCCCTGATGCAGCCATGGAAGTCTGTGTCAATGTCCGTGGCTCCTGCTACCACCAAGGGCCCTGTGGACACCTGGAGTGTGGGCCACTACCTGAGACCATGTTGATGTCCAAGGGATGTTCCCCCGCAGGGGCCATGTCGATTCAGTATTCCTGCACTGCTACCCAGTAGTAACATGGTGGCATCTAGCCCTGACTGCTAACAGGCTGTGTCTGGGTCTGTGGCCCTGCTGTGGCCAGGCTCTGAGTTGACATCTGTGCGGCTCCTGTTGCCATTGAGGGCCGTGCAGAGGTCTGTTGTCCAAGCCAACACCGGAGGCCATGTTGGTCTTGGGAGTCAAGTTGGTCTTGGAGCCATACAGACCTGGGTGGCCCATGCCGCCACCTGGGACTGTGTTGTTGTCCAGTCCCAAACTGTGACTATGGACCATGTCTGGGTCCATGGCCCTACTACAGCCAGGTGCTGTGTCAATGTCCGTGGCTCCTGCTACCATCTAAGGCTGAGTGGATGCTTGGGGTCTGGGCTCCCACTTGGGGACATGTTGGCATTTGAGGGCCATGCTGCCACTGGGGACTGCTTATCTGGGCAATCTGCAATATCAACTAGGGACACAATGACATCCAGGCCCAGGCTGTTGCCAAGGACTATGTCTGGGTCCATGGTCCTACAACAGCCTGAGTCTATGCTGATCTCCATGGCCCATGTTGCCACCAAAGGCGCTGATGTCCAGGATCTGGGCCTCCACTTGCAGCCTTCTTGGTGCCTAAGAACCATGTTGCTGCTGAGCCCATATAGACCTGAGTGACATGCACTGCCACCCTGAGCCTGGGCATCATACAGGCCTGAGCTAGGGCCGGGGCCATGACTGGGTCCATGGCTCTGCTACAGTCAGGGTTTGCCTTAATGTCTGAGGTTCCTGTTCCCATTGAAGGCTGTGTAGATGCCCAGGATCTGGGCCCACACCCTGGCGCCCTGTTGGGGTTTGAGGGCCACACTGCCACCGGGTTCATGGTGATCTATGTGACCTGCACTGCCTGCCAACCAGGGCCATGGTGACATCTGGACACAGGCTGCTGCCAAGGACCATGTCTAGGTCCATGGTCCAGCCACAGGTGGAGTCTGTATTAATGTCCATGGCTCCTGTTATCTTCAAAAGCAGTGAGGACAGGGCTCAACAGAGTTGGTCCTGCCCCTCACTGACTACAGCACTAGGGCGAACTGGCCCAGCACCCAGGACAGTGGGTCCTGCCCCTCACCTGGGCAGCACAGTAGAGCTGTCCCTCTTGGCAGGGAGGTGGGTGAGCTGGCCCTGAGGGCAGAAGAGTGGGTGAGCTAGCTCCACTGTCTGTCACATGGTGGTGAGGGCGAGGGAGAGATACCCCCTTGCCCCTCAGCCCCCTTCACCTCTTGCCCCTTACCCCTAGCCCCTCACCACCCACTGCAGGCAGGAAAAGCTGGTCCCAGGATCCCAAGAGCAGAAGAGCTGACCTGCCCCTCACTGGCTACAGCACTTTGGAGAGTGGGCCCTTCACACTAGCCTGGGCAGCACAGCAGAGCTGACAGAGCAGATGATCCAGTGCCCCTTCATCTGCCATATGGTGGAGTGGGAGAGGGACAGATGACCTCCTCCTCCTCCTCCCAATGCCTGTGGCCCTGAGGTCATGAGTGTGGGAGAACTGGCCCTGGCCCCCATGGGCAGCAGTGCTCTGGCGAGCAGGCCCTGCATCTCACCCAGGCAGCATAGTAGAGCTAACCCCACCCCACCTCATTTGCCATGAGGTGGCATGGGTAAGGGGAAAAAAGCCCTCCCTCCCCAAGTCCCCTTGCCATCTGCCATTGATGGGAGAGCCAGCCTCAGGTGCATGAGAACGGAAGACAGCCCTGCCCCTCGCTAAGTGCAGCAATCTGGGGCGTGGGCCCTGCACCTTGCCTGCGCTAAACAGTATAACTGGCCCTGGTGGTGTGAGTGCAGATGAGCCAGAACCAAGAGCAGGAGAACTGGCCCTGCTCCTTGCTGTCTGTTACATTGGGTGAGCTAGCTGGGGCAGTGCTGAAAAGCTTGTCAGGGGGGTGACTATGAGGCAAAGCTGGCAGGCTGACCAACCCAGCTACCACCCAGGCCCAGAACCAGGACTACAAGGTAGCCCATTGGAGCATCCACCTTATCTATGAAGTGTTGGAGCATGTGAAGGGGCAGGACCTGCAGATCCAAAGCTACAGATCTCCATGACACAGGTCAACAACAGGATATCCAAGAGGAATCCCAGTGAGGGCCCAGAATCCATAGTGCAGCAAAAGCCAGAGGCCTGGAACCAGAGCAATACTCATTAATGAACACTTACAAGTAAAGATGTGTGGATTAGAGTATAAACTGTGTGACTCACTAAGCCACACGACAGCTTTCACACTGAGATTTTTTTTTTTTTTTCAATTTAGTTTCTTTGGTTTGGTTTTGGGTTTTACTTTTCAATTTTGATTTGTGGGGAGATTGCAAGGGCAAGGGGCAGAAGCAAGAAGATGGGGAGAGGAGTGGGATCAGGATGCAAAATGTGAAATCCACAGAGCATCAATAAAATGTTTTAAAAATTTCAAAAAAAGTCTGGAAAGATTAATTTAAAAAGCATCTAGTTATACCTTGGAAGATAAAAGACTGCTGCAATTATCTATGCTTTCCAGTAACAAAGGAAAATGGTAAGCCTAGAGTACTTCTTATAATGGAGTTGCATTTCATAGGTATATACTTAAGGAAAACACTTCACGGAATCCAAATTATGCATGGAAATGTAGTCACCTTTAAAATGCAGTCTATAACGTTTGCAGACTATGTTATCTGCAGAGCCTCAATATGTCCAACACAGCCAGTTTTTCTTTCACTATGCAAACAGACAGCCATCCTTTGGTTGAGCACCAGATGAAGTTGTTGGCTTGCATTTAAGGCCATCTTGTACCAAAAAAAAAAAAAAAAATTACTTCTCTTTAAACACTGGAGTCACACTCTGCAGCAAGCAGCTCACACTGCATAGCACAAGGAGGTTATAAGCAACAGGGATGGCAGATCAATGCCTCCTTTTACTTAGCAACTACTCTGGGGAATAACTAGGCAGGCAGAAGTGACCTAAGTTCTCAACTTCTTTCTCTCTGGCCCAGCATATAGAGTCAGAGTACAAAAACTTAAGCTGCTTCTGATGGGACTTTGCTCCCATCATAAAAGTGCCAATAATCAAATAAAGTTCTTCAAATAAAGCTGGACATAGTGGTACACGTCTTTAATCCCAGCACTCAGGCAACAGAGGCAGGTGGATCTCTAAGTTCAAGTCCAGCCTGGTCTACAGAGTGAGTTCCAGGACAGCCAGGGCTACACAGAACAACCCTGTCTAAAAAAAAAAAAAAAAAAATTCAAACAACTCAAATCCTACTCCAAGTACCTGTTTCTATTATTGCAATACTCAGATTACAAGAGAAAATCCTATGTAAATTTATAAGCATAGGGATATTTTTAAAGCAATATCAGCATCATTCCCAATACTAATAGTTTAAATAGTTTAAGATTATGTGTCTACACTGGAGATATTTAGATCTAGACAATCCATGCTGAAGTTGCTAACAGGTTGCAAGCACCAGCTACCATCTCTGAAGGATTGTGGTCCTCAATATAATCAGCAACATAAACAAAAAACAAACAAACAAGAAAAAAACAAACAGACAAAGCTGCCTTTGGCAACTTTACTATGACCACACAACTTGGTAAACATGTTATCACTTCATCTTCATTTATATAAATAATAAATCGCCAGCCCTTCCAAATGATAACAAGCATTGTTTTGAATCATATTTATTCTTCCCAGTAATGTTACAATGAAATTATGTTTGGAAGGTCATATATGGCTAAATTACTAAGCATACTTTTAAGTTGGACCAGTAATATGGCTTAATTGGTGGAGTTCCTGTCTAGCATGAGTGAAGTCCTGGACTTGGTCCCCAGCACCATATAACCCAAGCATGGTAGTGAATGCCTGGAACCCCAGAACTCAGAAGATAAGGCTGGAGAATCAGCAGTGCAAGCTCATCTCTCAGCTACATCAAGTATTTAGTGTGTGATAATCTCGAAGCCAGCCTAGGCTACATAAAACTGTTTGGGGGGGGGGGGGGACCTAAAAAAATGTTTAAGTCAAAATTTACCTTCATTATAAGTAAAAATTTTAAATGTTGTCTAAGAAATGACATACAAATCATTCACTTAAGGAGATGGCTATTAATTGTATTTTACATATGAGAACTAACTTGATGAGTACAAGCCAGGTATCCCATTTCCAAAAAGCCAAAATAATACATTTTGCTTATTTTTTAAAAAGCCATGTATGGTGTCACATGCCTTTAATCCTAGTACTGGAGAGACAGAGGCAGGTGAATCTCCATGAGTTCAAAGCCAACCCTGTTTACATAGGAAGTTCCAGACCAACCAGGGCACCATAGTGAAACTATCTTTTAAAAAATGACTTATTTATATTTTTAATTATGGGTACGCAAGTGTGCTTGCATGTATGGGTGTGTACTTGTGAGCGCAGGTGTCCACAGGGGACAGAAGAAGGCATATGTCTTAGTTAGGGTGTCTATTACTGTCAAGAGACACCATGACCATAACAACTCTTATGAAGGAGAGACAGAGAGACAGAGAGAGAGTCAGCAATTGACACTGAGTATCTTCTTCCATTGCCCTACACATTAATTTCGAGGAAGGGTTTCTCTCTGAACTTGGAGCTCACAATTAGCTGACTGACCAATAAGTCCAGGGATCCACCCGTCTTCACCCTATCCCCTCAAAAGCTAGGATTGCAAGGCTATAGCATGGCTGTTATGCTCAGCTTTTACATGGGTGCGTGGCAACCTCATATTTGCATGTATGGTAGACACTTTTCTAACTGAACCATCTTCCCAGTCCCTTGTTAAAACTACTGATGCTTTTTTATCCCAAAACAATTACGCTTCTTTTAAGTTTTATTACTATTGTTCATGTTGGGATGGGGTATGCATGCCATAGCTCACACGGAAGTCAGAGGGAAACTTCATGGAATTGATTCCTCCCTTCCACCTTTGTGTGGGCTCTCAGAATGGAACTCAGGTCATGAGTCTTGTGCGGCAAGTACTTTACCCACTGAGCCTTTTCCCTGGTCCCTGTGCTTCTTGAGTGGTCACCAGCAATAAATGTTTATTTCCATCTTGTTAAGTGTTCAGTTGAGCAAATTTAGGTGTTTTGTGTAACAAAACCTTGAAGGAAATCTATATTTTTGCCTTTTATGTGGTGGGTGTGTATGGTATGTGTGTGTGGTGTGGTGTGTGCAGGTGCCCCAGAGGCCAGAAGAGAGCATCAGATCTCCCTGGAGCCAGAGTTGCAAGGGGATGTGAGCCATACAACATGGATGCTGTGAGTCTAACATGGGTCCTCTGCAAGAACAGCAAGAGTTCTTATCCACTGAGTCATCTTTTTAACCACCCTTCTATTAATTTTCCTTTTTCTTTTTCTTTCATGGTCCATGCCAATGTAAGAAATAATCATGACAAAATAGTTAAAAAGTAAGAACATGCTAAGGAAATTCAATATCGAATTTGAAAACTTCAGAAATGGGCTGGAGAGTTGACTCCTCAGTTAAGAGCACTTGCTGCTCTTACAGAGGACCTGAGTTTGGTTTTCAGTGCTCAAATGTTGGCTCACAAACATCTGTAACTACAATTCTAGGGTGTCTGACACTTTTTTTTTTTTTTTTTGCTTCCAAGGGCACCTGTGGGCATGTGGTACACAAGTTCATGCAGTCCCTCACATACACACAAAGAAAATAATTTTTAAAAACTAGGAAACTTCATAGCAGATCAAGCCAGCAAGTTATCCTTCTTTTCTAGTGAAGGACCCAACAGAATTCATCCACCATAGGCCAGTCCATCCACTTTACTCTAGATTCCTTTTGCTTTTGAACCTTTATTAACCAGTGAATGAAAAAAAATGAACAGCTTCCAAAGAAATACGAATACTCAGTAAATGTGAGGGAGAAAATGCCCAACACATTTAGCTATTAAAACAATGAAAACCAAAACACTGAGCTCCGCTATACCCGTCAGGATCCTATCATTGATGAGCACATAAATGGAAATGAACATATTCTTCTTTTGAATATAAATAAGTGCAACCACTACTGAAACCATGTAGTTGGGTTTTTGTTTGTTTGTTTTGTTTTTCACTCTTTGGGGGCCTGTCACCCAGCTCCCAAATACATACACAGTGATTTATTATTACTTATGAATGCCTGGCCTTAGCTTGGCTTGTTTCTAGCCAGCTTTTCTAACTTAAAGAACCCCATTTCTCTTTAACTATGTTTTGCCTCTGGGCTTTTTACCTTTCTTTATTCTATGTATCTTTCTTTCCTTCTTACTCCCTGGCTAGCTATGTGACTGGGTAGTTGGCCCCTAGCATCCTCCTCTCCTTCTTTTCTTGCTCCTAGAGCTTAGATTTCTCCTATTTATTCCCTCTGCCTGGCAGTCCCACCTACCCCTCTCTCGTGCCTAGCTACTGGCTGTTCAGCTCTTTATTGGACCAATCAGATGTCTTA